>NC_133658.1:601170531-601423881 GCF_037893015.1 Macrotis lagotis | reverse complement strand
ACTGATCTCATCACTCCCATGCCCAGTTTTCTCTGCATCATATCCCCTCTCTCGAATTATTAAGGACCCAGATTCTTCTTCGGAATTGGGATGAAGGTCTGTCTTCTGTAACTTCTTCAAAGCTGAGGAGGGGTGTAGCAGTCTCCCTACCTAACCTAACCTAACCTAACCTAACCTAGCCTAGCCTATTAGGGGCCCATTTGGAGAAGGAATATTCTACAGATGAAACTTGATGGAAGTGGCATCCAAGGGATGTAGACAATCAGGATCAGACAGAGACTGATGTTTGGCTGAGGTCATTAGTTGTAAACCTGTTGCTTGAATCCTAGAGAAGACAATAAGTATGAAAGGGCCAAAAAGAAGCAGAAGAACAATTATTATAAGTAGAACAATCAAGGGACTCAGAAAGGAGAGGTACTGGGAGCCCCAAGAAAATCTAGAGAAAGGGGAGCTCATGGTGGAATGGAGATCTTGCAACCAAGATGTCTCTTGCAGTATTTCCTTGGTATGGAGTTCCAGTTATGAAGAATTTGACTTAACCTTAAGCCAGGAGAAATAGGAACAAAAAGACAAAAGATAATAGTAATAACATAAATGTGTTTGGTTTAATGACAGTTGTAAGGGGATAATAGACAGAGTATGTGGCCATGAGGAGTTCATCCTGAGGGTCATTGAGACCTGGGTCAACAGGAATGTCCATACCAGAGTGCTCTGAACTCAGGAAGGAGCTCTGGCCCTTCTCTCTCTTTGTTCTCCTGCCTTTCATCCTTATCTTGTTGAATATTCTCAGGAAGGACCTTTTATCCTTATCCCTCTGCCTTTCATCCTCATCTTGTTCAAGTATCCCAGGAAGGAGTTCTGGTCCTTATCTCTCTACCTTTCATCTTTATCTTGTTGAAGATTCCACATTTTTCCAGGATACAGACCTTTTGTGCCATACCTGTTATACTTCCACAGGCCTGGAGATGAGGGATGCTGATACAAGGGGACTAGGCTTATATATACCCTTATTTCAACTATGTGAGTCAGAGATGTAGCATATATCTGCAATAAAATCCTTGCTTATCTCTCACTGGCTGACTTTCATTATTGAACATGTGGGACATGTCCGGCGGAGCTCCAGGAAGAGTTGTGTGAATTAGACTGAGACCTGGCTGCCCAGAGTGGACTGCAACAGACAGTGAGGATAAGAATAAGAATATGCCCAGTTATATGGAGTGCAAAGTATCCACAGACACTTATCTCCAAGTTTCCTTAGGATGTCTTCCTAAACAGGTATTTCAAGTCTTCCAGTGGTTCATAAAAATATGTGGTGTCACCTGGAGAAGCTGGGGAAGGGACAAGTTTAATCATAGAAAGGAGAGTTCAGCTGAGGAGACCTTCCAGTTTCACTGCTGTTGAGGTAATGAGAACAACTCAATATGGTCCCTTCCATAAACATATGATAGATGATGAAACAAAGATATAAACTTTCTTCCTTATACAAAAGACCTTGTGAGATTGTTGGTAGTTATCAGTATTGATTTAACATCAAAACAAAATCAGATTACAAAATTTAATACAATCTCTTCCCCAAAAGAAATCAGTATGATTCAATATTCCCAAATTCCTTGATATACAATTTATCTCAATTATATTTTCCTTCTTAATAACACATATAAATTCTCAAGACCTGTTATAAAACTAGGTGACTAAATTACTCTCAAAGTTTCTTTAAACACAAGGTGGTGGCCTTTTCCTATCAAAGGCCTTCCCACCCTCTTTTCAAAGCTTCTGGAGGGCAGGGTGTCTGAATTTACTAAATCTTAAAAGTTGAATACAGCCTTCAGTCAATATTAGGTTAACAAAAACGTGGCTAACACCTGGAATCATTTCAAACTTTGCCTCTTACAAACTTTCAAATGCTATAATCTGATAGGCTTAGCTCCCAGCTTCATTAATTACTTAATTTTTAATTAAATCTTTTAAAGCAATTAAATCCAAAACCCAAACTAAAAGAAATAACATTTAACTCAGGTAACTGAGTTAATTTCAGCTCTGAATTACATACAGACACAGGAGTTTAGACAAAGACACAACTTTTTTTGTATCAAATCTACCAAACCAAGATTGATACCCTGGCCAGTACCAGATTTCAAAATATAGAAACATTTTCCCACCTCTCCAGGCCAGTAGAGAGATGTGAAAACATCCCATTGATGTTTAAATACACATGTACACACATATACTCAAATATATTTATATTATATTTTTTAATATGCCAATTAAAAACAGTTAAAAATAACTTTTAGAATCAATCAGAATTTCTTGAGGAACCTCATACATATATATATATATATATATATATAGAGAGAGAGAGAGAGAGATAGATAGATACATAGATAGATAGATATACCTTCTGATTTTGAAATAGTCAACCAATAGTTAAAATTGAATGCATTCTTAAGTAACTTTATAAAGATCAAATCCAGATACTCTATTACAGAAATATTAGTTATTAGCACAGGCTCAATTTAAAGATTAAATCTGAATTTCTTCATCCCAGAAAAAGTCTTTCCCCTTTTTTTTCTTAACTAATTGACAATCAATTTGCCCATTTCCCTTTCCCCCCTCCCAAGGGTGGGACTTTTTTTTCAGCCCATCTAAATGGGTCTTGGAATTGATAAACACCTATAGCCTAAGAAAAACAGCCCAACCCCCCCTCCCCAAACCAGGAAGAAGGCCTGGGGATACCCTATTTTCTAAAGCAAGTTTTGGGGAGGAGGGGGTCTTGCTCTTCCTTCAGTGAAGCATGCATTCCATCTGAGTCATAGGTTTGAGTTTCAAAGTTCTAAAAAGGAAGATCTCCTTTCTCCCTCCCCCCCACCCTCTGCAAGAGTGGGGGCAGCAGAGAATAAGAGAGAGCATTTCAAAGAAAGAGAGTACCACTCAAGGATAATTTCCAGGGGCTCAGATGTTTTTCTTTCATCAAATCTAATTCCTTCCAAGGAGCAAGCACACAGCTGGGGTGAAATAATGGTACCAGATTTCCCCCCCCCCCCCCCCATATTTTAATTTTCTATCAATTTATAGGTAGGCAAATATGTCAATTGGACATATGCCGAACATCCTTCCTTAACAACCCTCACTCACAGTGGGGTATAAACCAAACACCTCAGAACTGCCATTCCTCCAGTCAGTCTGAACAGGGCAGGCCCACATCAGGGCTACTGCCAAATACCACATGTGTTTAGCTTTGCTGACAAGCCACAAACTTAACCTTTTTCCATTCTCCAGAAAAAGGTAAACACAGAAGGAAGGCTAGAGGTCCATTAATTTTCCTACTTTCCTAAAAATCTAGGATCTAAAAAGGGGGGGGGGGGCTGTCACTGGAGTTGGATCCAATTTCCCAGTCTGGGCAGAGAGAATCCCTTTGTTGGTCACCAAAATGTAGTTGTTGGCTACTTAGATTCGGTTCTGCCTATGAGGAATCTTTATTCAGACTCAGTAAAGCATGGGTCAAAAATTTATTTAAAAGGTTACTACACATAGGAAGGGCTAGTGAGAGAGAGAGAGAGAGAGAGAGAGAGAGAGAGAGAGAGAGAGAGTCTGGACCATTGTCAGAGAAGACTGCAGCCCTGAATTAGGGTCCAACCCAGGTTTTTATGTCTTGCTTCTCACCCAGAGGGCAAAAGATGAATTCCCTTCCCCTATATTGGACCCAGAATTAGGTAGATCAGGAAATCAGGCTACAAATTTTACCTTAAACAATGAATCAATGATACATTAAGAATGGGGGGAGGGGTCTCCACCCCAAGCAGTTTTTAAGATTACAATTGTTTCTATTACAATTATAATTCTCTACTTCAAGTCAATTTGCATCTCAAGAGCAGGTGGTAGTCAAAAACATCTCCACCCAAATTCTTTCCTTAGCATCACTGGGAATAAGAGAAAGGAGAGGTAGAATAGGTTTAGATATTTCAAGTAGCTTTTGTAATGGTATGAAAAGGGGGGAGGTGAGGGGGGAATGAGGGAGCCTTCATTGTCATCCGAAATGGCTCTGAGAGGAAACAGCATACCCACTCAATACGGTATAGACAGCTAGAAGAAAAAGGAGAGAAGGGGACTGGGGGGAGGGGGAGGGGGAGGGGATGTGGGTAATAGTGGAGAGGGTAGATCATAGGAGATGATAGTCAGATAAAACATATTTTCTGTTTTATTTTTTGCAAGGTGGTGGGATTATGTGGCCTGTCCAGGACTACACGGTCAGGTGGCTGCTGGGTTTCTGGGATGGGATGTGGACTTGGAGCCAGCACAATTTTGAAGAGGGATAGAGTGAAAGGAGAGAGAAAATATGATAGATGGTAGTGGGGAAGAATGAATGGAAGCAATTACAATTAGCAGCAACTGTGGGAAAATATGGAAGTAACTTCTATGATGGACTTATGATAAAGGAATATGATCCACCCAAGACAGAGGTAATAGTATCAGAACACAGACTGAAATAAGTTTTTTTTCTCTTTCTTTTACTTTATTTCTCACGAGGTTTTATATTTTTGTGGGGGAGGGGTATTATGTTTACTCTTAAACAAGAATATTTTAGTAATGTGTAAATAAATTAAAGACAATTTTAAAAATCAGAATAAAAAATAAAATATCAATACAACATAAAATGAATAAATAAAATAAACTTGGGGGGGGGGGAACTGGAAGAGATCTCAGAAGTGAGGAACCTGAGACCCGGGAGCTAAAGTAACTTAAACACAGAGTTAATTAGTGGTGTGACTTGCCTCAGAACAAAATCTCACCATCAAAAGAACTGTATTGTGATGTGAATAGTCCTGGGATTCTCTCCCAGTAACATTTTCCCTTTACATTAAGTGTGGCAGAGTGATGGTGTGGTGGAGAGATAGAAAACTGGGTCTGAACTCAGGAGGTCCTGAGGTGAAATTTGGTTTTTAGATATTTACTACCTGTAGAATCCTGAGAAAGCAACAGCCCTGTTTGTTTCAGTTTCCTTGCCTGTTAAGAGAGCTGGATATCTTTGCCCAAAAGAGATCTGGAAGATTCAAATACCACTGGAAACAATATTGAAATGTGAATAATAAAAGCACCTACTTCTCAGGATTTTTGAGAGAATCAAATGAGATGTACTTGGGACGTAGTAGAAGCTGTATAAATTCCAGCCAATATTATCATTATTATTTAAAAAGTATTAAATTAGGCATCAAGAAAACACAATGAAATTCCACCTCAAGCACTTCCCAGCTAAATAGCCATGAATATATCGCATAATTTCTCAATTACTCAGTTCTATCATTTGTAAAATAGGTATCTAAGGGTTTGGAGAAAGATCAAATGAAATGATGTACCTTATATCAGTATAAGCTCTTATTAAGCCTTAGTCTATGTAATGAAAGTTTTTGCCCAGGCCCAACACAAGGGATTTCAGACATCAGTGAATAGTAAAGGATGTGCCTTTGCTTTGGTTTGTCTTGTTTTAATGGAAAAGAAAGAACTTTCCCATTGCTTCTGAAATCACAACTATAGGTGATTATATTTTCTTTTTTTAATTGATATTTTATTTTTCCAAATACATGTTAGGAAAGTTTTTTCAACATTCATTCATATGCACATATATATTTTAAAGTTATAAAATTTCTTTCCACCCTCCATTCCCACCCCCCCTCCCCTCAGTGGTGAACAGTAAGGTTACCATTGTATAAACATATTTTTGATAAACATGTTTACAGATTAGTCATTTTTGGTAGGAGGAATTAGGATTAAGGGAAAGAGATACATAAGAGATAATTTTTATAAAGTGTTCATCTGATTCTGAAGGGTTTTTGTTTTGTTTTGTTTTGTTTTGTGTTTCTTCCTCTGCATAGGGATAACATTGACCATAGCTGGTCTAATGCAGCTGTCCTGGCTCTCTGAAATGCTGAAAGGGTGATTATTTTTTCTAAGGAGCTCTCACCATGCAGTTTCTTTGCACTGACTTTATTTCTCACCCAGCATTTCTGAATTGTCCATTATGCACCAGGAACCTCTTTATTCTACAAGTTCATATCTGTCCTGGAACTCACATTTCATCTTTATACTCTGTCACTCCTACTACCAGCATATAGGGACACTCCTGTCCAATTGCAGAGTAGAGACCTCTTTTCTCAGCATCTCTGTTTAGAGAGGGTTGCTTAGCTTAACCATTTCTTCTTTTCGCATTCAGCTATTGTTTCCCCCATTAGATTGTAAAACTCCTTGAGATCATGGATTGTCTTTTGCCTATCTTTGTATCCTTGGATACACTTAATAAATATTTGACTGATTAGCTAACTTAGTGTATTTCATGCAAAAGTGTTGTATAGAGACATGACATCATGCCTGTTATTATTCATCTCCAAATATAAAAGATTAATGATATACAAATAAACTTTTCTAATGGCATTCCCAATAGAAGTACCTTAAGAACTATCCAAGTTCTACAGTCTTCATTACAAAGAAAAGTCCTCTTTATACTCTCTGAGAAATTGTAGGCTTCCAAGGCATGTTTGACACCTACAAAAAAATAGAACTACATTTAAAAAAACCAGATGAACAATGTGTAATTTAAAGCATAGTTATGTCAGAAAAATGTCTTCCACTCAGTTATTATGTAATTCACTTTCCACAGCCAGCTTTTTGACATGTGTGAATGACAGATTAAAAGGAGCTTGGAGCACATACTTACTTTATTCCAAAAGGAATAAAAAATTTACATGACCCGATTGGATAAAAAGGTATTCATTATTTTTAGAACCATTTTGAAGGAAGGAGTTTCTGGCTTCTTTTTGACAAACTTCCTAACTATGTCACTTTCCTAAACTCTTTTTTGCATTGTCTCTCATTTTTAAAATCTATAGTTTTCCACGGAAACCAGCATTTTGAAAACACTAACTGGTCAGTTTTGTGCTTTTTTCTTTGGGTCCCTGCTACAACAATGGTGTCAGATTCCCATATAACCCACAATATTTGTTGCAACAGCAACATGAGAAGAGAAGCTAAGCTCTTTCTGAGGTTCATTCTGGAGGATTAGAGATCTAGGCCAAAATATACCAATGATAAAGAGGCATAAACAACTAGACCTGGAAGGGACCTTAAAAATCACAAGATCCAACCTCATATTTTATAGATGAAGAAACTGAGGTCCAGTGAGCAGAGTTCTCGATAATAAGCCCAGATTCAGCATGGCAACAAAATGTTCAAGAGAAAGGTTACAATTAATTTCAGTTGTTCCTGGTATTCAGAGTGAACTGGGCCAAACACATGATAGGAGCAAAGAGAGAAAATGAGTAGATAACATAAAACTCTATCTTTATTAGAGGCAGCTAGGTGGCAAACAAGATAGAGAACTAACTTGTAGTCAAGATGACCTAAGTTCAAATCTAGCTTTAGCTATTTATTTACTAGTTTTATGTCCCTAGGCAAATTACCTCTATATCTATTTCATTTTCCTTCTCTGTAAAACTGAGTTAATAATAGTACCTACTTCTCAGGCTTGTTGGAAGGATAACATGAGATGATATTTGTAAAGCTTTTATAAAACCTCAGAGGGCTATATAAAAACTAGTTATTATTGTTAATTCTGTTTCAGTCACTACAGTTTTTATTGTACTGTTAACTTGTGTCTACTACTTTGCCTACCATAATCGAGCAATCAAATGGATCAACTAAATTCAGCAAAAATTTATTAAACCTTGAAAGGTATCTAGCATTTTATTTGGCACAAATGACACCATGAATGAAAAAGAAATAGTCCTTCCCCTTAAGGAACTTACTGGAACAATCTTCTCTTCTAGAATACAATGAGGATAAAAAATAACAATGAGACACAATGATTGTCCTCAAAACACTATTAATTTCATGTGAGAGAGAGATGGCTAATGTGCTGCAGTTCAGTTGTTACATTTATTATGACTCCAATTGAGATTTTCTTGACAAAAATACTAGAGCAGTTTTCCATTTCCTTCTCCAGCTCATTTTACAGAAGCGGAAACTGAGACAAACAGGGTTAAGTGACTTAGGCAGGGTCACACAGCTAGGCAATATCTGGGTACAAATTTGAAGTTAAATCTTCCTGATTCCAGGCCTAATACTCTATCCAATGTGTCACCTATTTGCTCTGATTAAAAAGAAGAAAAGTATCTAATTTGTGAGCTTCATATTAGTACCATAGATATTGAGAAGAACAGTGAACACTTGAAGAAGAGAGAGTCAGAGAAGAGTTCATGGAAGAGATGATGAATTCAAAACAGGTATAATTTGTCCAAGGAAAGAGAAAGGGTTGAGCATATCTCAAAGAAGGGATATTGTATGAACAGGATCACATCCAAAGAGAATTAGAGTTTTTTCTTTTATGTTTTCACACTCAAACATATAGTTGAAGAGACCAACTTATTTAGAGGAAAAGAGAGAAAATGCTCAGAATTTGTGAGGATAAGATTGTATAAATAATATGGATTCAAAATGTAATGCTAAAATGAGCTCAGTTTTAAGTTTGTAATCATTAGGAAATCAATGAAGTCTTATGAGCAAAATAATACTTTGGAGAGAAGAGGAAAGAAGTGTTTTAGATAGTCACCTGAAGAGGTGTAGGGAAAAGAGCGATGCTACAAGAAAAATAAGCTAGGAAGAATATAATTATTTTTAAATATATTCTTCTCTCCCCTGTTAATCTGTATTCTTGTTAAGATATGTTCTATCACAAACAAATAAATGCAAAAAAAGTTATTAAGCTTTTAATATGTGTCAGACATACATATGGCTGGAGAAATAAACAGAAAAGGTCAAATTCCTTGCTCCCTTTGCTGGGGATAAAAAGAAAAAACATAGGAATCCTTGCTTTTAAGGCAGTCACAATCTAAATGGAGAACATATTATATATTAGCGAGCTCATATACAGGAAAGATGACAAAGTCCAAAAATCCTTCATGGGCCTTCAGGGCAGATGGAATGTCCCTAAAGACCTTAGGAAACATTGGAAGAAAAGATTGCAAGGACTACTGGTCCTCTAAATCCAAAATATTGCTATAGCTTGTGACTCTTAGATCATCGAAAAAATGTGACAGTCAAGTCAGTTTTCCTGCCCAGCCTGTACATGCGTAAGCAGGGTCAGAATGAAAAGAAGGAAAGTCTACAGGTGGGGGAGATAGGATAAAAGAAGAATACAGCTGTTTATAATTAGTCCTGCCAAATTAAAAGCCTTCGGGGAAAAATAAAAGGAAAACAAAAGAAAAAAGCCTTTTGGAACTTCTGAGGGTATATATTTTTTTAAGTTTTTCAGTATGTTATTACATTGAGAAATATATTTTTTGAATATTACCACACTTTTAAAAATAGAAAATAACTCATTCCTCTATTATTTAGTTTGCAGGTTGTTTCAACATTTTAATTTGTATTTTGTTTGAATTTTAAAAATAAGTCATGAATACAATTCTATTTTTGACTTCAAAACTTAACAAGGACTTAAAAAGCAACAGAAAAATCAAATTCAGAAAATAATATATTGATTATGAACAAAATAAAATTGAATAAACATAAAATTCTGAGAACAATTGGATTAAATTTGAAACAAAAGTTAGTGATTATTGAATGAAATGAAAAAAGTAGGCAATATTTTCCCTTAAAATAACAGAAGTATTTGCCCAATCACATATAACAAGCTCCAGGGAATGATTTGTGGAAGTAAGACAGAGAGGGCAATTGTATTCGTTAAATGGTAAGAAATTCAAGGCTGAGGCCAATGAAAGTTGCATGAGGTTGAGTCATGATAGCAGCCAGAAAGACCAAGGAGAACCTAACTTCTGAGATTGTGTATTAAGAGGATGGTCTGGGGGGGGGGGGTACCTAGGTGGCACAGTGGATAGAGTACCAGCCCTGGAGTCAGGAGTACCTGAGTTAAAATCCGGCCTCAGACACTTAGTAATTACCTAGCTGTGTGACCTTGGGCAAGCCACTTAACCCCATTTGCCTTGCACAAAAAAAAAAGAAGAAGAAGAAGAAGAGGATGGTCCGGCAGAATAGGAATAGAAAGTAGAACTTTTAGTTATGAAGTTCTGGGTTTGAATCTCACTTCTGTGTGAGCTACTCTCAACATCTCTTTGAGCTTCAATTTCCTTATCTGGAAAGTGATCCAGTAATCAATAAGTAAATATTTAAGGGCCTGCTATGGAGTAGGTACTGTACTAGCCCCCCCACCGGGGGGGGGATATAAAAAGAGGTAAAAGGAACTATTAAGGAGACAACAGCTATATACAAGATAGAAAATAATGAACAGAGGGAAGGCACAGATGGGATTATAGTCAAGACTTAAAGGAAGGCTGGGAGGCACAGCAGGAGGAAGAACATTCCAGGCAGAGAAAATGCCCAGACTCAGGAGACAAGTGTCTTGTTCACAGAACAGACAAGAGGCCATTGGATCAAAGAGTACATAATAGAGTGTAAGATAAAGATGAAAACAACTATAATACCTAGCCCACAATATTGATAAAAAGATCAAATGTAATCATATTTATAAAGCATTTCAGAAATGTTGAAAGTATAATATCAACATCAATTATTCCTTCATAGAACACATGCTTTCCCAGTGATGTAGAATCTGGTTCTTGGGGCTTCAAGGCTGACCTTGGGGGATGGGAGATAAGAAATCATGTATTGTAAGTATGCAATGGATTGAAATCTGGGTCATCAGGACTTTCCTTCACTAACCTTGAGTTCTCCATTCACCCATATATACTTAATGTAATCTAACAATCTGATGAATGCCTGGGATGGGCTAGTTATTGACATATTCCACGAATAGTCCATGATGAAGATTTATTCCTGATAGAAATTTTTGTTGGTATTTGGTTATTTCTCCAGCAGCTTTTTGGTTTCCTCAATAGGGGTTTGGGGAATTGTAAGTAATCCAGACTGAGATAAGCCTGGCTTTTCTATCTTCCTGCCTCCTTATTTATCTTTCCTTGACCAATTTCTAGAACTTTGGGCCAAGATCTTTGCTAAAACATCTGTTCATTGATGGTACAGAGGACTATGAGGAGGAAGTAGAAGGAATGGTATTTGTACCTTCCCTAGGTGTAAAGGCAGGCAGCTAGGGTATGCAATAGATAGAATTTTGGCCTTGGAGTCAGGAACATAGGACTTGACTCTTATTAGCTTGTGACCTTGGACAAGTCACTTAGCCCTGATTACCTCGAATCCAGGGCCATCTCCAGTTGTCCTGATTCATATCTGGTAATTGGTCCCAGATGGCTCTGGAGAAGAAAGTGAGCTGATGACTAAGCACAGCATCTCCTCACTCAAATCCAGTTTACATCCCTATCATACTATCATCTTCCTGATGTTGTGTTCTTCTTTTAAAATGAAGGACAAACATTATTAGGTGTAAGGATAGATATATGGTACAGCAGGTAGAGGTTTGAGGATGGAGTAAGAGAGATTCATCTTAATGAGTTCAAATCTATACATAATAGCTGTATGACTCTGGGATAGTCACTTTACTCTGTTTACTTTATTTTCCCCATCTGTTAAAAAAAAATTGACCTAAAAGAAGGAAATGGCAAACCACTCCAGTTTGTTTTTTTTGCTCAGAAAACTTCAGTGGGGTCACAAAGAGTAAGACATGACTGAAAAACAACTTCAAAGTATATAGACACTTGTTAAAAAAGTGAGCAAAGGGACAAAAATACTCTGACAAAAACCAAGCTTAGTCAACACTTCCATAAAGTGAAAACTTCAAGCCTTGATTAAGATATAAACATTGAACTGTTTACAGCATAAACAAATTATTTGCCTTGAGAATATATGTGAAAACTAAAACATAATTATGCAATTGTTCTTCCCAGTTAAAGGCATGGTCTCTCCTACCTAGAACAAATCATGCATAAAAAATGATAACGATGAAGGGGGAAAACAGAGAATTGGTACCCAATTCACAGAACACACTGAGCTTCCAGTAGGGGACATGAATCTAATGCCATTTATATTGGACTTGAGAAAGTCCGTTCTCTTCTGGTTCAATTTTTCCTCTATTGAAATGGTTAAAAATTGGTCTGAGGCTGTAGAAACCATAGAATCATAGACTGAAATTGGAAGGAACCACAAATGTTATCAAGTCTAAACCACAATAACACTCCAGGGAGTTCTCCATTCTTTGCTAAATTGGATCACTCAAAAGACTGGCACCACAATGGTGACACTTCCTGGTATGTGATAGTTCCTGTAGTAGTATAGGAAAGGAAATCCTCCTTTGCAGATATAGCCTTGCCAGTCCTAAAACCTTTTGTACCTGCTACAGTCTTAGACTTGCCACCATTCCCCAAAGAAAAATCTACTTTTCTTGTCTCCCATTCTTTTGCACAGAATGTTCCTGTCCCCCATCTAAAAATCAATCTCTCCTTTTGCTTATCTAAATCATATCCATTAGTTTGTGATCTTTGACTGTGTAGTAAAGAAAGGGTATCTGGAACAAAGGAAATGTGTTTAGTTCTTTTCAAAAAAACACCTAGAGAATTGTGTTAAGTTCTGGTACCATATTTTAGAAAGAATTTTGATAAACTAGAGATGATCTAGAGAAAGATAGTAAGGATATAAAAAAGCCTTCAAAATAATGCCCTAAAAGGATCAAGGGAAGTAATGTTATATTCAAAGGAATATAGACTTAGAAAGGAATCTTCAGTGATTTGGAAGTCAATGGGAATAAATTGTTGTCCCATTTGTTCCCAGAGGAAAAATTTAGGAGCGATTAGTAAAAAATACAAAAAGTAATATATAGGATAGATATAATAAATGATAAAGCAATTCCAATCCAAATGTAGAATGAACTGACTCAGGATGGAATAGATGCCCATCATTGAAGATTCTTGAGCAAAGGTTAGATGAACCCTTGTTGAATATGCTCATAATGCTAGGACTGGAACAATTAGAGTTTCAAATCGGGAAGAAATCATAACGATCATATAATCAAATACTCACATTTTACAAATGAGGAAAATAAGGCAAGGAGAAGTTAGATGGTTTGTCCATAAGCACATAAGTAGAAAACAACTGGATTAAGATTAAAACGCAAGTTCCATAACTCAAAAAAAGCATTGTTTTTACTATATTATGATGCTTTTTTTCAGATATGATTTGGACTAAATAGGCACTGAGATTCCATTTAACTGAAAGGTTTTGAGATTCTGCAAACTTTTCAAGGTCCTTTTGAGTCACACCTTTTCCTCTTTAAACTTTTCCTTTCACTCTGTATGACTCAGAGATAACAAGTAATTGTCACATTTCTCAGAAACATTCAAAAGACTAAGTACAATCATGTCCCTTAAGAGGGGCAGCTAAGTGGCCCAGTGGATAGAGTTCAAGGGAGTAGAATCAGGAAAACTCAATCTTCTGAATTCAAATCTGGCAACAGCCACTTACCGTGTAACCCTGGGCAAGTCATTTAACTCTGTTTATTTCAGTTTCTCATCTGAAAAATGAGATAGAGAAGGAAATAACAAACCAATTCATTATCTTTGTCAAGAATACCCCAAATGGGATCATAGAGTCAGACACCATTGTAAAATGCCTAAATAGCAACAATCTTCGTATAAGTAGTTAGATCTACCCTTGGTGAGGAGAACCACAGGGGGCTGAGAGTCTAGAAAATGTCTAAAGGAATCTAACCTTGATCAGAAGGTAAAGAAAATTTGGTTCAAGATTCAGAATAAACCAAGAGACAATTTAAAGGAGAATGCAGTTTCCCTTTGTTCCAGGGATGGTGATGAGTAGTTGTGACTATGTGCCCCTACTCTAGGCACTGGAGACAAAAGGAGAGTGATCCATTGATCCTGCCAAGGAGTTAGAAGGACTGCTCTAGAATCATGACAATTGGTCCCCCAGAAAAAATGGAGTCTCTATAATCATAAATACAGACTAGATATCTTTAGTCTTGAAAAAAATAAAGACTAAGGAATAAAATCATGAAGGGGGTGGAGATGTTTTTATCATATCATTTTCACTCCTTCAGAGTCCAGCACAGTATTACACATAGTAGATCTTTTTAAAAAAAAATTTTTTTTTACCCTGAAACTGGAAAGTTGGAGCCTCTTAAGGATTTCTTTGATTTGCTCTACTTGTAATCTAAACCAACTGGCCCCTCTTTAGGCACCCCAGTCTCTTTCCCAACCCCAGTCCAATCCCCAAAGTCTTGAAACACTGGTATCTGACTCAATATTGGCACTTAATTGCCTTATCGCAATTACAACTCAGAGCTTCTAAGCTCAAGTGATTCACTAACTTTAGCCTCCAAAGGAGAAGGACAAACAGTTTGCAGTCATTCTAGAATTGTCATCTAGGTATTCTTTACTCCATGCTCTCAAAAGGTCTAGCAATGTGTTTTGCAATGCTCGATAAATATTTGCTAGATAAAGCTAAGTTTAGTTGAATTTAATGAAGTGACAGATCAAGGTGTGCCAAAGTCTGTGCAGAAAGAAAAAAAATGGGTTCTGCTCTTTGGGGTCCTTAGAACCTATGTAGTTAATAATAGTAACTAACATTTATTTAGTATTTTAAGGTTTGGACTCTTTTTTTTAATATGTATTGTCTTATATGATGATCTAATCCTATTAGGTAGATGCTATTATTACTACTTCCATTTCACAGATGGGGAAAGTGAAGTTGAGAGAGATAAAATGACTTGTCCAGGGTTGCACGGTTTAAAAAAAAAAGTCTGAGGCAAGACTTAAATGTAAGTGTTCCCAACTCAGGTTCTCAGTCCACTATACCACTAGTTTAACCAACATCTGAAAAAGGATTCCTTCTATGAAATCTCCAAGAAATGGTTGTCTGTTTTCTGCTTTAGGACCTTGAAAATGGAGAAATCTACCCAAGGCACTTTTATAGAGATCTCATTGTTAGGAATTTTCTACTTATGAGAAACTAAAATCTATCTCTGCCTCTTCTACCCATTGCTTCTATTTCAGCTTTCTGAAGCCAAGTTAAACAAGTTTAATCCTTTCATGAGACAAATCTTTAATTATTTGAAAATGACCTTCACCTTCTCTACATCTACCTTATCCAGGTCAAATGTCCTCAGCAAAGAATTCAAAGATAATACTTGGAGAATCTTAGTTTATCGATGGTCATATTCTATCCAAGATGAATCCAATGAAACACTGAATCTCACCTCCCAGTTTTTTGTCTTCATTCTAGTCAGAAGGACTCCCTCCCCCAAAACCCATCCAAAGTGTTCAAATTAAAGACATACCCTCAATGGCCCAGAGTGAGCCTTTTTCCCATTGAATATTTTTGTTGTATGAAACTGGATTTTTTGAAAATAGCTATGGCTGAGTAGAGGACAACAAGAAATCATTATTAGAGAGGGAAGTTGGTTGATTCCCTCAGGAAGTACAGATATTTTCCTGTGAGCAGGTGCTTGGAAATCTGGTATTTCAATCCTCTATCCCAGAAACATTTCCTTGCTGCTCAGGTTTTAGGAGACTATTTACAGTGGTCTTTCACCCTGTGTAATAGGTATTCCTATGATTTAACCTGGTCCTATGACTCAATTCCCACCCCAAAAGTTTTAAGAAAATTAAACTCTCAAACAAAATTAATTCAAACATATATCTGTCTGTCATATGACCAGTTCCACTTATGAAACTCTAAATGCCAAGAGTTATGCTGAGATAAGCAAAATCATGTTCCCTGCCCTGCCCTTAAAGAGTTTTCATTCTAATAGGAAAGAAAATGTGCAAGTAACTTTTATTTACAAGATATGTGTGTGTGTGTGTGTGTGTGTGTGTGTGTGTATGTATAAATGGAAGGTAATATCTGAAAGAAGGCAGTGGGAAGGAAGGACAAAGAATGCCTCACTACTAAAAGTAGGATTTGAATCTTGAAGAAAGGCAGAGAAACCAGTCTAGAATTCCACACAAGAGGTACATCCAAGGGAAAGGCAGGATGATAGGAGAGAGAGTATGCCACATATTGGGCTTAGAGAGTTCATGGAGAAGAGTAAGATATGAGAACATTGGAATGATAGGAAGGTGCAGACTGTGCAGGGTCTTAAATATAAAGTTGATGATTTTATATTTCATACTGGAAGTAATAGTGAGTCACCACAGTCTAACAAGGTGGGGGGAGGGGTGTTGTGATGTGATTATAAAAAAACATTTTGGGAACTGAGTGAAGGATCAACTGAAATATGAAGTGTTTCAGAGTGTGGAAGCCTATAAAAAGATTAGAGCAATAGTTCTGGAAAAAGAAGATAAGGACCTATATTAGGGAATTGCCTATGTGAGAAGAATGAAGGAGATACATAAAAAAAGATTATAAAGCTAGAAATATTTCATCCACAAATTAGATGACATGACTAAGATTTATGTATGATAGGTTATGAGTCTGGAGTGATTAGGATGAAATCCTTGATAATTAAAAAAAAAAAGTTGGGAAGAGGAGTAGGAAAAGTGACCTTCAGAAACCCAGCCCAAAAGAAAGATTCATTCTACAATTATGACCATATCTGGATATGGATGTGATTGAACTAAAGCTATGTAATATTAACCAAGTTCTGAACCTACTTCTCCAGAAACTGAGATGGTATGGGGTAGAGTATGCTCTCAATATATTGGATAAAAATATTTTTCTTACTATCTTTGAAGTAAATATCATTTTACAAAATGTTAATTGATGATAAATGGCTAAATTCAAATGGGGGGCAGCTAAGTGTCATAGTGCATAGAGCACCAGCCCTGAGGTGGTCCTCAGGAGGACCTGAGTTCAAATCCAGCTTCAGACACTTAATAATTACCTAGCTATGTGACCTTGGGCAAGTCACTTAACCCCATTGCCTTGTAAAAACAAACAAAAAGGAATTGGGGCTAATAAGACTAATAGCAGAGAAGAAGGACCTATAAAATAGAGAGTTGTGTTAGTGACAGTAGAGAAAAGAGACACTTCTCAGACTCCCCAGAGTATTTCAGAGCCCTGTGAGGTGATATAGTAGACCTGGCCCTGAGAGAATTAAGTCAGAGAATGCTTGATACAAGGAGAAAATATCCAAGATGGGATGGTGATGCTTTTATACTATAAGAACTATGACACTATAGTCATAGTGATACTATAAGAATTGAACTACATCTGTTTGGACTGTCTAGTTATAAAAACAAAACAGAAACTGTGGCCAAATTTAAAGATGGATGGATCACATCTTTAAAGGGAAAGTAAAGGAGCTGACAGGGTTAGTTTATTCATTTAAAAGTAAATGGGATATTTGGTCATCTTGTATTACTATACTCTCTATATGAATATATAATATATATGTAGGTATATATATATATAATATATATATGTATATATATAATATATATATATATGTATGTATGTATTTACAAAAAAAAGGAAAACTGTCCAAAATAACTAAGAAAATTGATTCAATGCAGACAATGAAGAAGTAGAAAAATTTGACTAAAAACAATGACCCTTCAAATTAGATCCACATATACTTTGATACTTGGTGAATTCAGTAAAAATATAGTAATAAGTTAAGTCATGTATGTAACTATTTTTCAGAAGGAATGAAAAGTAAAAGGTTTATAATAAATTACAAAGATCCCTCAGACCTATAAATTATTAATTTTTATTTCAAAAAAATAGAAGTACTGGACATGGAAAGCAGCAAATGGCATCATAAAAATGAAATTGATTCTATTTTAACAAATAGGAAAT
Source organism: Macrotis lagotis (assembly GCF_037893015.1). Lineage (NCBI taxonomy): Eukaryota > Metazoa > Chordata > Mammalia > Peramelemorphia > Peramelidae > Macrotis > Macrotis lagotis. The sequence goes on along the minus strand of NC_133658.1, from coordinate 601,406,163 downwards.
GACTCATCACTAATGTGGAAGCTATTCCTAAATCATCTGTCCAGATGTAGACAAACACCAACTTTTTAGAGCAAAAATCAAAATTAATTTTGTTAGAAGAGGAAAAAAGATATGTCATGAAATTAAAACAGCTCCAACTTAAACTATTTAAACTTATTATTGATGCAGAAAATTGGGAAATGGATAAATATCAACATCCACTAAAATGATTTCATTCTGATGTAAATCATTTGCTATGGCTATAACAAACCTAAAAATTCCTTAGTAAGCAAATATTTGATTTATTTGCCAAGTGGAGAGACAAGGGCAAAAGAAGTTTCGAATATAAATTTATTTGCAAAATTTTATAATGAAACATGGTAGAAGCTTATAAGCAGTTTCATTTCATGCAATTCCAAATAGGTGGAAAACTTTTGATTAAGATGGACTCCTGAAAGGTTCCAAAGAAGCTCAACTCTCCCATAAACAGTAATGCAAAAATATAAAAGGGCATCAGATAATTTATAATGAAATAATAGATAAATATTGTGTATATGGAAGCAATGAGAAGCCTACAGTTGCTGAGAATCCAGAGCCTGAAATCTATGAATTCTCTTGAGTTCCAAAAGGGGTATCAGACCCAACCCCAATTTCAAGAAAATAGATTCTGAAAAATGCAGGGATTCTAAAAGGAAATAGACAAGAGTTCATGGAACCAGCATCAACTCCCCTAAGATAGTCAACAAAATTGGAGTCCTTTCCTATTGCAAGAACCATGGGGAACAGAACTAGCCCCCCATAAGTCACTGTTCAAAGAGACAGGGTCTAGTGGTGCACAAAGGGGCACAGCATGAGATGAAGAAAATTCCAGACTGGAGATTGTTCAGAAAAAGAACTAGATAAAGCTGAGGCCTACATTCATATTGGGTCAGGATAAAAACAGAAACTGAAGACAGGAATTGAAGCAAAGGGGCTGGGTGCGGGGTGGGGGTGGGGGGATCTAGTATTAGTCATCCCATCAAGTACATTGACTACAGAGAACCAAATAGGACTTGCTTCCATCCAATAGTGCATGTGGATTGGAGGTTGGGGAGAGACATACAGCCACACAGAAACAGACACACACACACACACACACACACACACACACACACATACACACATACACACAGACATGCATTTTATTTACGCATTATTTACTTTCCAGGCTTCCCAAAGATACTGCAGGTGATAATAAAGAATGAAACTTTAAACAATTGGTCATGACAATTTTTTAAAAAGTTGTAAACAAATGAATTTTAGAACTATAATACTGGAAGCAACTTTAACATTATAGATAATACAAATGTGTTTCTTTGGGTTTTGGGGTGGGGTACCCAGATCATTGATTTAATTAGCAAAGAGAGCTCCCCAAGGTAGAAATACCCCCTCTAATGTAGTCTGGAAACCTGGAGGCATTGAGAGAATAAATAGTTTTTCTAGTTGTCACATTACTAGACCCAAGGCCAATCATTCTGGACTCAGGTCATTTCCCTTTTCAATCTATCTTGCAAATACTTTCACATATATTATCACATTTGTTCCTCACAATGCCCCAATGAAGTAGAAAGTACAAAAATTTGTTGTATCTATTTTTACAGTTGAGAATCCAAAAGATAAACTAGAAAACCAAAGAAGAAAATAATCTATTCCAAGTCAAAGATGTATTAATTTATAGAACTGGGATTTAGCCTATTTAACTCCACAGCCTCTCACATTTTCCCCAATTAATTATTTCATTTGCTGATTAGATCACTTCAGTAAAAGAAATTGTTGATACATTTGGATGTTGATGGCTTGACAATGAAATAATTTGTGGTGGCTTAATTTTATTAAAAGTTTTTTCTAGTTATTTCGTTGTCATTGGATAATAAAATTATTTTACTATTCAAAAAATTCCTTTTAGGTTAAACTATTCAACAGCAAGTTGGGAAAGGATGCTGTTTGTATAGTTATAAAACAACCATGACTTTTCTTGTAGCAATCTTCTTTTGGACCATAAAAATAATCCTAGTATAATTAACAAAGAGAAGCTTTCAACAAACAACAACAACAAAAGCAGGAAAACCATATAATTAAATATCATCCATGCATCATGGATGGGAGAACATTAAAAAAATTAGCACACTGATGCTAGATAGCATCATCCATGGACCTCCAATAAGTCTACAGATAAATTTCAGGGGGTCTTTGGATGTGGGCGAGGAAATTTTTATATTTTTATTTTCATTAACCTAAAACTGAAGTCTATAATTTCCATCAATTATCAATCTAGATAAGAAATCCTGAACATTTCAGAAGTAGCAAAGAAGCAATGCCTACATTCATAAACCAGAAGCATTAGTCTCAGAAGTGACACAAAAAGGACTAAGAATCCTTCTTCAGTAGGAAACTTTATCCAGGATATCATAGACCTGAGAGTAACTTTGGGAAATGACCTCAGATTAATCAATAAGTCAATACTCAAAATCTTTGGGGTTTATTCATGTATGAAATTCCCCCACATGGAGAAGTCTAGAAATTCTGATCTTTCAGGGGTGGGAAGACATATTGGAAATGATTCAGAGCTTGTGTAACCTTTCTGCAGCTAGCCCTGAATTCTTATCCAATAAGGCAATAAGGAAATATATTAATGATTAACTGAGTAACCAGAATCAGGATAGTTTCAAAAGGCAGCCTGGAAGAGAAATTGGACCTTCATTCTTTCTAGACCATACGTCATTAGAGAAAGATGAGTTATTGTGGGCCACTGTGAGGAGAAGCATATTAGGCTGTATCTCATCCAAAACTAGCAAGAAGTCAGGAGGGTATGGTTCTGCCATTGCTTGTTTTTCCTTGTTTTAGGTAAATGATGTTAGAGATGACAATGTCCTTATAGGTCACTAAATGAAGTTAGGAACATGAATGACTAGAAGTCCAAATTTAGGAGTAAAGTCTATGTCAGGATTTACTGGAAGTCAGATGATGAATAGTGATGAATAGTGCATATTCTCCAGGCCAAATATTAAAAATTCCTGAGATTTCCAGTGAAGATGATGTAGAGAAACCAGGATTTCTGGTAAGTTCTCCTGAGCTTCCCTCAGAATCAATATTAATCAAGTCTCTTAACAGATTTTGGAGTGGCAGAACACACCAAAGATCAAAGTGAAGCATCTTCCAGCAAGATGTATGGAGGAAGGGAAGGAAGGCAGAGAACAGAGAACCAGAGCATGATTGGCAGGATGAAGCAGGGGCACTAACCTGAGATTCCTCATCTGTGGGAGTAGAGGTTTTGGAGTTAGGACTTGACTGCATGGTAGGTGGCTCCAGCACACAGCATGCAGCACACAGCCTAGGACCCACAATCAGCCTGCTATGGTTGGTCTTAGAAACCCAACCCTGAAAACCCTCTGGTGTTTCTAGCTAAGAGAAGGGCCTAGAGCTCTGGACTGAACAGCCCGGGGTTGGTCCCAGGTACTCATGCCCTTCCCAACAGCCCAGAGCAGGCCCCAGTGCTAACAGCTTATCCAGAGAGAGTTCCCCTGGTTTTGCTGCTCAAACAGTTCAGTCATAGCCCCATGTGTTTCCATCTCCCCCAATGAGGGACTTTCCTGTTCTGAGAGAACCTCTGGTGTTTCCAGCCTGAGCTACCTAGTCCAGTGACTAGACTGCCTATGGACAACTGCAAGATGGCCCTAGATGTTTCTTCTGTAGGGAGGGGTCAACTGACATCCTCAGCACCTATGAGAGAGAGAGAGAGAGAGAGAGAGACTCAAGCATCCCTTACCAGTCAGTTCACTGAAGCAATCCCTAGGAGTTCCTAATATCAACAGCCTAGGGTGCATAGCAATCCTCTAGGAATCTTAACACCAAAGATTTGCAATCAAGCCTCTCTCCAACACAAGGACCTTGGGATAGGTAATAAAACTAAAATGAAGAAAGGTCAAAGAAAATCAGGACTCACTGAAAGTTACTTTGGAGATAAAAATGAGCAAAACACAAGTACAGAAAAGGAGAGCAAATGGACTACTATATGTGAATCTATGGAGGAGAATATGTATTGGTCTCCAGCCCAGTAAGACTTCTTAGAAGAAGAAAGCCTTTTAAAAATCAAATGTAAATATTGGGAAAAGATAGCAAGAGAGAGACAAGTAGTTAGAGTAGAGCAGTTAGGTGGCTCAGTGGATAGAGCCTGGACCCTGGAGTCGGAGGAACTGAGACACTTAATAATTACCTGACTGTGTGACCTTGGGCAAATGACTTAACCCCACTGCCTTGCAAAAAACTAAAGAGAGAGAGAGAGAGAGAGGGAGAGAAAATTAACATCTTGCTGCAAAAAGTGACAGAAGAAAACCAATCCTTTAAAAATACAATTGGGCGATTAGTAAAAGAGAACAGTGCTTTTAAAAATAAAATTGACTAGATGAGGAGAAAGATGCAAAAGCTAAATGAAGAACATACCTCTCTAAAAATGGAATAGGACTAGTAGAAGCTAATAATTTCATGAGAAACCAAAAATCCCTGAAACAAAATGAAACAAAATGAAAATATAGAAGAAAATGTAAACTACCTCATTGGTAAAACAACTGACCTGGAAAACAGATCCAGAAGAGATAATTCAAGAATAACTGGAGTACTTGAAAGTCATGATTGAAAAAAAAGAAAGAGTCTGGACTCCATTCTTCAGATATAGTTAGGGAGAACTGCCCTGATATCCTGAACCAGAGGGCAAAATAGCCATCAAAAGTATCCACTGATCACCTCCTAAATGGAATATTGCAGCCAAACTTGGAATTATCAGATCAGGACGAAATCCTGCAAGCAGCCAGAAAGAAGCAATTCAAATAAAGAGGAACCATAGTCAGGATTACATAGGAACTGGATGCATCATAGTTAAAGGATCGAAGGGCTTGGAATATGATACTCTAGAAGTCAAGGGATATTGGATAACAACCAAGAATCAACTACAGCAAAACTGAACATACTCTTTCAAGAGAAAAGATGAACATTTAATGAAATAAGTGACTTCCAAACTTTTCTGAGGAAAAGACCAGAGCTGAAGAGGAAATTTGATCTTTAAGCAGGAGACTCAAGAGATACATGAAAAGGTAATCAGGGGAAAAGACAAAGACTGCTAAGGCAAATGGGGTAAATTACATCACATGAAGAAGCTCATGAACCCATTGTAGCAGGAAAAAAAAGGGAGGGGGTGAGAATTGCATGAATCTTACTCTCATCAGATTTAGCTTAAAGATAGAATAGCACATAGATTCAGTTGGGTTTAGACATTTATATTACACTTCAATTATTAGAAGGGGAAAAGGAAGAAGGGATGGAGGGATTAATTAAGAAGGGAAGGAAGGAAAAAGGAGAAAAGGGTAAGAGGGAAGAAAAGGGATAGAGTACTGATAGAAGGGAGTACAGATTGGAATTGTAGCTATTCAGAAGTAAAACACTGGTGTGGAGAGATAGGGTAAAGGAACGGGGTTGGTGGAAGAAGTATAATCAGAGGGGAGAAAGCATGCAGGGTAATAATGAATTAGCAATTATGACTGTGATTGTGAACTCTCCCATAAAATGGAAACAGCAGAGTGGGTTAAAAACCAAAAACCTGCTTACAAGAAATACATTTGAAGTAGAGAGATATACACAGAGTGAAGGTAAAAGGTTGAAGCAGAATAGAATATGCTTCAGGTAAAGTGAAAAAAGCAGGGGTAGCAATCCTCATCTCAAACAAAGCAACTGCAAAAGTAGATCTCATTAAGGGAGGAAACTACATTCTGCTAAAAGGTAACATTGACAATGATATAATTTCAATACTAAACATGTATGCACCAAGCGGTATAGCATTCAGATTCTCAGAGGAGACTGTAAATGAGATACAGGAAGACATAGATAACAAAACTATACTGGTAGGGGACCTCAACCTCCCTATCTCAGAATTAGGTAAATCAGAATTAGGTAAAAAAACTAAACAAGGAGAAAATCAAGTAAGTGAATGGAATATTAGAAAAGTTAGGTATGATAGACCTCTGGAGAAAATTAAATGGGGATCAAAAGGAATATATACATTTTTTTCTGTAGTAGATGACACCTACACAAAATTTTCTATGTATAACCTCATAATCAAATGCAAAAGGACAGAAATATTAAATGCATGATGCAATAAAAATCACATGCAATAAAGGACCATTGAGAGAGATATAAATTTAACTGGAAACTAAATAACCTAATTTTAAAGCATGAGTAAATCAAACAACAAATTATAGAAATAATTATTAACTTCATCCATGACAATGAAAATAAGGAGACAACATACCCAAACTTAAAGGATAGAGCCAAAGCAATTATTAGGGAAAATATCATACCTCTAAACGCATACATGTATAAAATAGAGAAGGAGGAGATAAATGAATTTGACAGGCAACTAAAAAAGATAGAGATAGAACAAATTTAAAATCTCCAATTAAATGCCAATTTAAAAATTCTGAAAATCAAAGGAGAAATAAATAAAAATCAAAAGTAAAAATTGAATAAATATTGAATAAATAAATAAAATAAATTGAATAAATAAATAAGAGTTGGTTTTATAAAAAAAAAAAAGTTAAGACTTTTTATTTTAAGTTGATTCAATTTGATTAAAAAAAGAAAATTAAATAACCAGTATCAAAACTTTAAAAGATGATTGACCACCAATGGGGAGGAAATTAAAGTAATAATTCAGACCTACTTTGTCTAATTGTATGCCAATAAATTTGATAATCTAAGTGAAATGGATGCATATTTACAAAAATATAAATTGCCCAGGTTAAAAGAAGAAGAAGAAATTAAATACTTAAATCACCCAACTGAACCAGCCATCAATGAAAAACTCCCTATGGCCAGATGGATTCACAAGTGAATTCAACCAGACATTCAAGGAACAATTAGTTCCAATTCTGTATAAACCATTTGATAAAAATAGGTGGAAAAAGTCTTGCCAAATTCCTTCTATGAAACCAATATGGTACTGATACCTAAACCAGGAAGAGTCAAAACAGAGAAAGAAAATTACAGACCAATTTCCCTAAAACATTACAGCAAGTCATCACTAGAATAAAACACTATGATCAAATAGGATTTATACCAGGAATGCAGGGTTGGTTCAATATTATGAAAATATCAGCATAATTGACCATAGAAATAACAAACCCTAGGAAGCATATGATTATTTCAATAGATGCTAAAAAAGATTTTGACAAAATACAGCACCCATTCCTATTAAAAACAATAGAGAGGGGGTGGCTAGGTGGTGAAGTGGATAGAGCACCATCCTTGAAGTCAGGAGGACCTGAGTTCAAATCCAGTCTCAGACACTTAATAATTACCTAGCTGTGTGGCCTTGTGCAAGCCACTTAACCCCATTGCCTTGCAAAAATAAAAATAAAAATAAAAAAATAGAGAGGATAAGAATAAATAGAGTGTTCCTTAAAACAACAAGTAGTATCTATCTAAAACCATCAACAAGCATTTTATATAATGGGAATAAGCTAAAAGTATTCCCAATAAGATCAACGCAAAACAAGGATGCCCATTATCACCACTAATATTCAATATTGTATTAGCTATGTTAGCCCTATGGCCAGCTAGGTGGTGCAGTGGATAGAGTACCAGCCCTGTAGTCAGGTGTACCTGAGTTCAAATCCGGCCTCAGACACTTAATAATTACCTAGCTGTGTGGCCTTGGGCAAGCCACTTAACCCATTGCCTTGCAAAATCCTAAAAAAAAAAAAAAAGTCAGCCTTAGAAATAAGAGGAGAAAAAGAAATTGAAGGAATTAGAATAAGTAATGAAGAAACATAATTGTCACTCTTTGCAGTTGATATGATGTTTTACTCAGAGAATCCTAGAAAATCATATAAAAAGACTATTTCAAACAATTAGCAACTTTAGCAAAGATGCAGGATCTAAAATAAATCCACAAAAATCATCAGCTTTTTTATATATTACTAGCAAGAAACAGCAACAAGAGATAGAAAGAGAAATTCCATTTAAAATAACTGCAGACAACATAAAATGATTGGGACTCTACCGGTCAAGGCAATTTCAGAAGCTATGAAACACTATTCACATAAATTAAATCAGATCTAAATAACTGGGGAAATGTCAATTACTCATGGGTAGACCAAGCTAATATAATAAAAATGACAATTCTACCTAAATTATTAATTAGGGAAATACTAATTAAAACAACTCTGAGGAACCAACTCACACTTATCAGATTGGCCAATACAACTTGAAAGGAAAATGACCAATGTTATAGAGGATATGGGAAAATTAGGACTCTAATGCATTGTGGTTGGAATTCTGGACTGATCCAACCTTTCTGGAGAACAATTTGGAATTATGCCCAACAATAAAACTGTGTTACCCTTTGATCCAAGCAATATTACTACTAGCTCTGTATCTCAAATAGATCACACAAAGGGTACAAAGTCCAAATGTATAAACATATTCATAGCAGCTCTTTTCATGGAATTGGACATTGAAGGGATGCCCATCAATTGGGGAATGGCTGAATGAATTATGGCATATGAATGTGATGGAACACTATTCAGAATGCCTGGAAAGACAACATGAACTGATGCTGAGTGAAATGAGTAGAAGCAGAAGAACATTAGATACTAACTATACCATTGAGTGATGATCAACTATGAAGGACTTATTAATTTCAGCAGTGCAATAATCCCAAGACATTCTAAAAAACTTGTCATAGAAAATACCATCCTAAAGGAACTGAGTTTAAATGTAGACCAAAATTTACAATCTTCAATTTTTAAAAGTTGTCTAATGTATTGTCAATTTTCTTCTCTTTAATTTTTTTCCTTTTGGATTTGATTCTTCTTTCACAACATGATTAATATGGATCTATTACATGTGTATAATTACACATGCAGAACCTATATTAGGTTGCTTTCTATCAGGAGGAGGGGAGAAGGAGAAAAATGTAAAGCTCACAATCTTGCAAAAAAAAATGATTGGTGAAAACTATCTTTGGATGTTGTTGAAAAAGCAAGTAAAATATTTTTTTAAATAAATAAATAAAATTCAAAATTACCTCCCAGAACAGTCCAGAAGTAGCAAAATGGTGACTTTTCAATTAATAGGGCTTGATATGTTTGCATACAAATTTGGTAGGGCTAACACCACATAGAAACTCCCTAGGGAACTAGATATATAGGTATATTCCCAGGTATAGGTAGCAGGGGGATTACTTGTAATATCTATTCTTGCCATATTTTTCACAATAAAGACCAAATTGTAAAAACTAATGGATATCAATTGATTAAATAATGGCTAGGGAGGATAATCACTGGTGACTAATGGTGGGAGTAACACCAAATTGGGGGCTCAAGATGATGGCACTAGAGAAGAGACATTCCATTGTCCCTTCAAGGATAAACCTACAATTCTCAGAGAGAAATGCGACCAACCACACTGAAGAAGAATAAGCTCTGAATATCATTGCATTAAAACCTTAAAATGATTTTCTTCTGATTTGATGTCCTGATCTTCTGGTCTAACACTTCACAAGATCATAGACTTAAAGTTGCAAGCAATCTGTAACTTCAAATCCACTTCTTTTGCTACTTTCACTTGTACCTGAAAAATCTGAAAATGATATGACTAAAACAAAGAGGTTGAACAGGAATGAAACTGAATGATCTCTTTTGGTGTGCTGACCCTATTATTCCTTGTTCTCTCCATTTATTGATTAGTTGCCCTATACTGAATTGCAAATAAATCTGGAGTCAAAATTGTGTTATGATTTTGTCAAGTTAGCATAGCAAAATCAGCAAAGGGTTGGATTTAGAAATCGTCATAAAGTATTTGAAAGTATCATAAAAATGAGTACTATTATCATCAGTGTCATTGTCATCATCATCATCATCATTGTTGCCATCATTCCCTCAGGCAGCTTACAACAGAAATCAGCATATGATTTTATCAGATTAACGCACAACATGAGGAATCACAGAACCACATAGGGAAGCTCCTCCAAGAATTATAAGACTGATAAAGCTTTAGTGTTAAAGCACAAAGAAGAGTCATCTGGTTGCACATGTTCTCTCTTCTGCAAAGACAAATAGCATTATGGCAACCACAACAGTAATGGACAAATCAAAGGAACCACATGAATATACCCCTTCTCCCAACTTTTTTCTATTGCCCAAGGGCAGCCCACAGAACATGGGAGAGAGTCCACAGGGTTAATGGTTCTTGTTCCTACTTGAGGAAGCTCAGCTATCCTAGCTTCCTGATATAGAAATACATATCCTCCCTATATATATTCTCTAGGATAAATATTCAAAATTCCTTCAGTGATTCCTCTTATATGCTATTTTCCAGAAACATTAACTGCATTTAACATGCTGCAGTTTTCTAATGTCCCTCTTTAAAAGGATTGATCACAATACCAAGATATAGCTAAACTGGTAAAGAATCCAATGTCATTTCTATGTTCTTTTGTTGCATTTTTGTGCAACCCAAATTGTATTAATATTTTTAGAAACTATACTATGCAGTGGCTCATATTTAGCTTATATTTAAACCCCAGATCTTTTTCACATGGACTGTTGTAAACCTATGTCTTCTGCATGATGTAACTCATTTTTTGTTATGTAGGGCACTTGAATGTTCCCCTATAGTGCTGGTACAGAACAGCTTTAAACCTTTTATATTTCTGTGGGTTGTTTTTGTTATATAGTTCCATTGTATCATTTTCTTTTTTTAATCTTTGGACTTTATATATGTGCCTGTTAAATTTCATTTATTAGATTCAGCATTCTAACCTATCTAACTTTCTCTATCACTCTTAGATGAAATTGTTAACAAGTCATAAATTTATTAAAATGCTCTTCAAGTAGCAGAGTATTTGAAGACTTTTATTATAGCCACATTTTTCAAATATGTTTATGTGTCCTTTGTTCTATATTCAGAAAACATTATTCAAACCCTACTTCTGGCTAGATAGCCTGTAACAATTATTTTCCCCAAAAATTCCAGACTTGTAATTTCATCGGTGTAGGGAACTCCTTAATATAAATACTTCACCAATGAAGGTAGGCAGCTTATTTATAGCCATATTCTCAGAGTTGTCTGACATACTGAAAGGTTAGGTAATTTGCTCATGGTCACACACTAAGATCAGATCTTAGATTCCCCTCCATACTGACTCCTAAAGCTGCCCTTTACCCACTATGTCATACTGTTTCCAAATTACTTTCTGGTATAGTTTCATTAATTTAATTCTATTTCTCATTCCCCCTATTATTACCTTCACTTACAGCTGGACATTTGTTCTTAATATATGTCAATAAACAAAATTTATCTCTCTGTTCCTATTGAAAAACATATTCTCCCATTTTCTTAATTTAGTAATAACTCCCATCTCATAAAGTTTCACTTTATTTATACAATCATAGTAAAAACATTGTATTAAAATTTAGACTTACCTAATTCCCTACACTGAAGTTTGAAGTACTATTTTTGGCATGTATCTTTGTTATTTTCACTTGGAAATCACAGGATATATTTGCCTCTTTAGTTTTTACTTTCTATGTTGAACCTATAATCATATATTTTATTTGTTTTTTTAAATTTTTTTAGCTTTACAATTGTTCCCCCATCTCACTTCCCTCCCCTATCCCCCACAGAAGGCAATCTGATAGTCTTTACATTAACATTCCATGCTATACATTGATCAAAATTGAATTTGTTGAAAGAGAAATAATATCCTTAAGAAAAAAGTAAAATATAAGAGATAGCAAAATTACATAATAAGATACCTTTTTAAAAAATAATTAAAGGTCTTTGGTCTCTGTTTAAATTCCACAATTCTTGGGGTGGCTAGGTGGTGCAGTGGATAAAGCACTGGTCCTGGAGTCAGGAGTACTTTAGTTCAAATTGGGTCTCAGACACTTAATAATTACCTGGCTGTGTGGTCTTGGGAAAGCCACTTAAGCCCATTTGCCTTGCAAAAACCTAAAACAAAAACAAAAACGAACAAAAAAAATAAATTCCACAATTCTTTCTCTGGATACAGATAGCATTCTCCATCACAGATAGCCCCAAATTGTCCCTGATTGTTGTACTGATGGAATGAACAAGTTCATTAAGGTTGATCATCATCCCCATGTTGCTCTTAGAGGGTACAATATTCTTCTGGTTCATAATATCTGTTTTATAGATTCATCTAGGCACTTCTCTTCTTCCCTGCCAAATTTCAGTTTGAAACTCTGCTGATAGGTAGATAGTCTTCTACCAATTACATTCTTTCCAGTCTTTGTGAGCTGTGAACTCCTTCTCACACTAGATGCCTGTAGTTCTGCCTTTATAGATCATGATCCAGAAAATAACAAATCTTACCTCTTGCTAGGAATACAAGCAGCAGGACAAAGTCATGTCCCCATAGATCTTATTCCTAGGATCTAGGGTAGTACTTGTCTTACTACATTAGTTGTAATATATATATACATATATATATATGTATGTATATATATATATATATATATATATATATATATATATATATGTATATATATATATATCATCCTGATTCCTTCTAAGGGGTTGGAGGGAAGAACTTAGAGGGACACTCATGGATTGAAGGGGTATAAGAGAGTGATTCATTTCTTTCTTACATTTGTATAGCTTATTTTTGTCTCACAGGTATGACAGGTTCCTACAGAGGAAGTAATCTTTCTTTCCTTCTCTTTCTCTCACTTCCACAGTAGCATGACATAGTATCATAATGAGTTACTATTCTTACCTGCTAGCTGTCATTTAATCTTTCTGAGCTCTTTTGTTAATTTTGTTTTTTGTTAAGTCATTCTGGAAGTAAATAGAATGAATCCAAGATTGAAACCCAAATCCTCTGTCTTCAAATTCAATATTCTTTTTATTCTATCACACTGATCCCTAAAAAATTGTATGCATATGTATGTGTGCATGTTTTAAATGATATAACAATGCTGAATGTTATTTCCTGGACTGATATTTGGAAAGGAAAATGAGTATAAATGTTTTCATAAAATAAGCTCTGGAGTGTCTCTGTAAATCTCCCACTTTAAGGGGACTATTAAAACTGTATCCTTCTAAAATTCTGCAGCTGCAAGGAGTTCCTGTTTGGAGGGTCTGATAAGTGATGTAGCTCACCAAAGGGAGGTTTTTGGAAAAGAAAATGAAGAAGGAGTAATCTTCATGGCAGGTCAGGTATCAAAATGTTAGGGGCCTCCCAGATTCCACATAGCCAGGGGTAAAAAAATGAAAACAATCATCAGCTGTCACATTTGGGCTTTGAACTGGATCAAATTACTACAATCTTGATAGCTGACAACTCTCTATATCATGTAGGAGAAAAAGCACTTGGGACTTATCAAAGAATTTCAAGATCACAGCAATAGCTCATGTGATTCCTCATTAACTATACCATGATGGTGACAGGACAAAAATGATTATTCTAATTTTACAGATGAGGAGTCTTCAGTCTAGAAGAGGCCACTTCTCTAGTTCAGACCCCATCATCTCTCACCTAGACTATTGCAATAACCTCCTAATTGATTTTCCATCCTTCCAATCATTCTTCTCCATACATTTATCAAATTAATCTTCCTAAAACATAAGTCTAACTAGACCAAACCCTGTTCAGAAATGTTTGACAATATCTTATTTCTTCTAAAGTAAAATACAAATTCTGCTATACTAGACAAGAATGTCAGAGCAAGGAGTGACATGGACTTTGACAAGAAATCCCTCTACATTCTACTAGACATGTGATTACATGACTTTTACCTAGAAGAACACATTGGGGAACTCACTACCTCATGGGAGATGCCCCCTCCACTTTCAGAGAACTTTGAATGTTAGGATGATTCCTTATGTCAAGTCTAGATTCGTTTCTTTTAAAAAACTGCCTTTTGCTCCAATTCTGTTTCCTGGCACCAAGCAGAACAGATCTACTTCCTAATCCATATGATAACACTTTAAACTTGTTCAGACAGTTGCAATGATGCTTCCCCATCTCTTATCTCAGCTTCTTTTCTGTAGACAAAATAGCTTCAATTCCTTCAAATGATTTTTATATGTTATGAACATGATCAATCAATAAATTATTCAATAAACATTTATTAAGCACCTACTATGTGTAGTGCCACTGTGCCAAGAGGTGGGAATTCATATTAAAGGAAAAAAATCAGGAGCTTACAACACACCAAAGGAAGCTGAAAAATAGAGGGTGGAAAAGTATGATGGAAAGGTCAGACAGAAAAGTTCCAGTGTAGTTCAGCCAGGGGAGAAAATGAGATGTCTTAGCGGGATTCTCTCCTTAAATGGAGGTTTGTGGCCCTATCTACTAATCAGAGAGGTTCTTCAATATCCACATTTTCTTCTTTAAGTCAGTCTCCAGCTTATCAGTCAGCTCCCTAGAATGTATTGCCAAGCACTCAATTCACTTATGGCTGGCCTGACCAGGACAGCTAGGTGGCACAGTATAGAGAGTGATGAGTCTGGAGTCAGGAAAACCTGAATTCAAATCCAGTTTCAGATACTTCCTAGCTGTGTGACCTGGCCAAATCACTTAACCCTGTTTGCCTCAGTTTCCTCATCTGTAAAATGAACTAGAGAAGGAAATATTAAGTCACTCCATTACATTTGTCAAGAAAATCCCTAATGGGGTCATGAAGAGTGGGTTGTGTTTCTCACAACAACCACATCAGGAGATGGTCCTAGATACAAAGCCTCAAAATGCAACCTAAGAAGATCTTAGCTTTTTTGAATAACATATCATACCATTGACTTATATTAAAGTTTACATGCCTCTGTGGAATTAATTATCCCCATTTATACATGGGAGATGGAGTTTTAAATACTGATTTGGTTCAATGGTCTAAATTGGAGAATATATTAATCCTAACTCCATTGAACTTCCTTTTCCATGTTAATGGAACATCCCTGAAAGAACACTGCATTCAGAAGACTTCAGGTTAAATTCAGACTCACTAGTTATAAAAATGTAAACAATCATTGAAATTTTCTGAGTCTCAATTTATCTATCTATAAAATGGGAATGATTATGTTTGCACTACCTATTAGGGTTGTAGTAAGGAAAGAATTTTGTAAACAATTAAACACCATAAAAATGTAATTATGATTGCCACTAAAAACAATTTATTAAAGAACTTCTTCAATACCAAACTCCTCTATTGCAGTTAAGTGTTTCCATTCCCCCTCCCAAAGCATTAATTATTTAATAGAAAAATTTGGAAAGGCAGAAAAATTTAAAGCTGTTAAAAAAACACTTTCCATCTCAGAAATGAAAATATAAATCAATGCAAAACAGGGTTTAATATACATTCTTTTGATTTACACACAAAATTTTTCAGGAACACATCCATTATGTGAAATAAAATAATAACTGACATTTATTTACAGCCCTAATTTTGGCAAAAATGCTTTACATACATTATTTTTATTTCAGTCTCAGAAGAGCCCTGGGAGAAAAGCACTATAAAGTTTATGATTCTCATTTTAAAACAAGTTCACTGATAGAGGTTAAACAATGTGTCTAGAATCTGCATCAGAATTTGAAAACAGAACTCATTGACTCCAAATCCAGTACTCTCATCTACTGTTATAATATATATATATATATATGCATATACTTATACATATGTAGACAGACAGACAGATAGATACATGATGATGTTTGTCTTTTGTTCTGAAAGACCATGATGTAAAGGGGGGGGTGATGCCCCCCTTTACAAGCAAGTGTATAGGATTGGAGTGAGGAGGTGTTATGCTTAATCATCAGCCTCACTTTCTCCTCCAGAGTCATCCAGGTCCAGTGAAGACTGAAGATGGCCCTGGATTGAGGCAATCAGGGTCAAGTGACTTGCCCAAGGTCACATAACCAGTAAGTATCAAGTGACTAAGGTCATATTTGATCTCAGATCCTCCAAACTCCAGGGTTGGTGATCTATCCACTGCACCACCTAGATGCCCCATATGTGTACACACACACACACACACACACACACACACACACACACACACACATATATATGTTGATTGGAAAAGTCAGATCACTATTGGGTTTGTGTCCATGACACAAAAATCATTCCAAGAAAAACCTGAAGGATTCCATCAATAAAATCCTAATGGTTCTCACCTAGTTAGAGGCTAGGTGGCTTATGATCCAGCTGCCTGAATTTTTAATTGAATCTTTCAGTTTTCCCCTATATGGTTTTTGGCACTAGGCAGATGCATCCTTGGAGCAATGCCCAAGGTTCATCTTTTCCTGTTATTAAATAACATTGTACTAAAGATGAAAGAAAACACAATCAGCATTTTGGAGAAATGCACCCTGAAATAGAATGATTATTTCTCCCTCTCTTGTTGCATCAATATATTACATCAAAAAAGAAAGAAAAAACAGTGCTGTTGTATAGTTGGCTCTTTCATGTGCCAAACATCTGGATCTGGGGAAATATCTGGATTGACTTCATTCTCCATTTCCAAGTCAGATGTTTTACTACCATGTTATGCAGTGAATAGATACTATTCTAAATTCATCAAAGTATTAATCTAAATCTTATCTAAGCCAAACTGAACAGCAATGTAAAAATTCTTTCTGCATCTACTTATTCGTCTATGAACTTGTAAGGAAAAAAAGAATTTATGGAAAGGCAAAGAGAATTGCCACTGGCTCAACACACTGGACTATCCAATTGAATTAATATTGCTATATAATTACTTCAAAACCTGTTATTTCATAAGAGTATTCCCTCCACAGCCCCTCCACATTTTTAGTAGATATTTCTCTGAGTTAATAGTCATGGAAAAATTCTCATCTGATGACAAAAATTCTGTTAGAGAGTCTCTCTGAAATTAGATAGGCTAATCCTCAGCCAATAGGTTTATATTGTGTTGCTCTATAATATCTGTAAATTAGAATGTCAGAAAATTTGAATATTCATCTCCAATAACAAGCTTGGGTCCTTGCCCATTCTGAGATCAGTTCTAGGCAAGTTCTGGAGGTATAAAAGGAAACCCTTGGATCACAAAATCTGTAACTCAGTGTTTCCAGAATTGTTCATGGTGCCCCAGACCCAATTCACTGATCCTTGCCTTAGGAATTTAGATTTTAGAATATAGGCAGGACCCTAACTGTTGTTCAACAATCTTTGAGATCCTAACTCATTTCACATAACAACTAATAATAAGGACTTTTTTCCTCTTTTTTCAAGTCCCAAACTTAATATTTAACAGCAAATTATTTAGCTTACTACATCACTGAGAAAACTGAGGCCACTATAAGTGAACTCTCAGTTGTCAATCTGCTCATCAAAATTTCTTAGCAGCATCATTTATTCTCTCCTCCTTTCTTTTTAGCTTAGGAAATGGCTTAGTCTCAATGATATCATAAGGTTATTATATTTCCAATAAATTCTCAAGATATTCTCAATATTCCAGAGTCCTGGAGTTGGGAAAGTCTGAGTTAAAATTCTATCTCTGAGGGGCAGCTAGGTGGCGCAGTGGCTACAGCACCATCCTTGGAGTTAGGAAAACCTGAGTTCAAATGTGAACTCAGATACTTAATAATTACCTAGTTCTGTGGCCTTGAGCAAATCCTCATTGCCTAGTTAAAAAAATATATACATATATATATATATATATATGTATATGTGTATGTATATGACATTTATTAGTTTTATGTCCTTAGGTATTTTCAGCAATTTCACTAATTTCACTGGACCTTGATTTCTTTAGGCAGAAAGTGAGACTAAAGATAGTACCTGCTTCATAAGTTTATCATTAGGAACAATTGAGATGATGTATGTAAAGTACTTTTCACATTTTTAAGTATTATATATATGTCTTTGACTTTATTATTAATTCTTGCCACTGTAACTTCCATTACCTCCTGCAAAATCTTGCTTAATTGATAATCCACTCTTTTTTATGATCTTTTTATCTCATCTACTGACAATTCTCAATTAAAAAACCTTCTAAACCATTATTAAAAAAAAAAACCTTCTAAACCATTATAACTCCCTTCCTAGATAAGCTATTTCTTACAAAGAGTTATTTCCATCAATTACTTTCATTTTCTCACCTTTTATTTTAGCTTTGTCATGCCCTCTAGATTTCATCTAGAACCTGGTACTCTGGATTTCTGGAACCCTGGATTTCTAAGTAGTGAGTTTTTACCATATTTAGTCCCAACTCAAAATCACCATTCTACTCCCTAGTTACCTTCACCCCATGATCTACCCCCTTTCAACTCTAACTCTGAGAATAGAAATTATATTAACAGATTTCTGGAAAGGATCTGTCAATGAATTGCACTATATCTTCAATCACTATCATTGCAACTCCCTGAACAGTCCTCTTCCCCAACCTTAAAATCAAATCACTCTGGCTCTCATTGATTCTCCAACAATAGGTCCCAAGTCAAGCCCTCCTTGGTCATTGTATGGGTCTTGAAACTCTGAAGGTCATCCTTTCCTAGACTGATTTTTTTAACTGGGTAAAAGAGGCCATTCTTCACTTCATCTTTCTTATCTAGCCTTAATCATTGAATGGGGATTTTCTCAATCAAACTAAAATCTGTTAAAAACCTTAGTTTGAAAAGACCAAGGTCTCTCACTGCATCCAGGGCCATCTCCAGACAGTCAGTTCTATATCTTGCCACCAGACCCAGCTAGCTCTGGAAGAGAAAAATGAAGCTTGTCATGGATTCACCTCACTGATGTCAAGACCCTCTTCAGGAATGAAGAAGAAGCAACAATATATGATGTGATCTTCAGCCTCCTTGCCACCTTGAACCATAATCAAGTATTCTTAAGCTTAGAGGACAATTCTTGTGGATGAAGGTGGGATAGAGAGGATGGTCCCTTGTGGTCTGGTGCAATCATCCTAAAAAGCAGGATAGCAAGGTTACAGCAATGGAGGAAATTGGATCCAGGGAAAAATACAGAACACTAGTGACCCAGGACCAGGAGGTAAAGTTGTGTGGCATAAGGAAAAGCAGATAGAGGGCCCAGAGTTATATGACAAGCAGGCCAGAGAACTACTGCAAGATAGAAGCGAGTTCTCCACATCATGTTGTCCTAGAGCAAACCAATGGAGCAAACTCTACCCTAGATACCAATCTATGGTTTATTGGTATCTTCATAAAATATGGCCTGTGGAGTAGAATTCAATAGGGCCAGAAGTGGTCAATGGAGCTTGCTATTCTATTGGCCCTTTCTAATTCCACTGATCTATTTGTTTTGAATATCAGAAATCCTTTACTTCTAAACCACTCTTGTTATAACTTCTTTCTGGCCCATTGCTCATGCTCAGTGTTCTCTGACTCACTCATTGTTCATGTTTCCCCTCCTCTGACATCTAATATCAGTGTGGACCCTACTATCTGCTCATCTACTCCTTACAGACCTTTAGTCTCAGATTCTCATCCTAATCAGTGACCATAGGTGCCTATGCCTCAGTGACAAATAAGGATAATAGCATCTATTGTATAACACTTTATTTTACAAAATGCTTTATAAAGTTCAATGATCCCATTATAACTTTACAATAACCTTATGATAATGCTAAAGAATTTTTTAGAGGAAGTTTTTTTCCGAATAAAGAGGTAGGGTGAAAAGAAGGATATATTTTCTTAGTAGAAAAGAATCTTGAAGTTCCCTCCTCAAATTTTCCTGCTAGTTTCTTAATTTTTTCTTTTCTTCTCATAAAATTCTGTTTTATATTCCAATAAAATCTACTATACCAGGGGGATTATTTTCATATACCTATTAGAGAAACACATTTAAAGTATGTCAAGTACTCTATATATGCACAGACTCAAAATTAAGCAATTGTTGAGAGCCAGTAGGGAGACTGCCCCAAGTAGATTATAGATAACTCATGGGTAGAGACTGTACCATGTTTTATCTTTGCATATCCCATACCTACCAGTGCCTTATATGTAGGGTGGTTTCAATAAACCACCTCAATTTCAATAATTGAGTTAAATAACATAAATGTACTCAGCCCATAAACACTTCACTGATGATGATGATATTTGTCCTTTGTTTTTGAAAAAGACCATGAGGTGATATCATAACAAGCACATGAATTGGATTTGAGTAAGGGGGTGCTATGCTAAGTCACTAACTTCACTTTTTCCTCCAGAAGTCATCCAGTTTCATTGGCCAGATATAGATTAGGGTAATTGGAAATGGCCCTGAATGTGAGAAAATAGGGTTAAAACAGATTTTGAACTCAAGTCCTTCTGATTTCAGGGATGATAATCTACCCAATGTACCATCTAGGTGCAATGATCACCAAAGCAAACAGATAATTAAACTGCCCCTCAACTCCATATACCCTGCTCCTTATTGAGAGAAATGATTATTTGTCTCATATTAATAACCAATTATTTATTAAAATTAAGGGTTTCCCTTCCTATTTCTTCATTCAAAGCCCAGTCCTTATGAAAGACTTTGCTGATAAGATTGCCCAATCCTGAGGAGTGCATGCTTTTCAATCTTGGGGATGTCAAAAGAGGGGAAACATGAACAATGAGTGGGTCAGAGAACACTGAGCATGAGCAATGGACCAGAAAGAAGTTATAGCAAGAGTGGTTTAGAAGTAAAGGATTTCTGATATTCAAAACAAATGGATCAATGAGATTAGAAAGGGTCAATAAAATAGCAATCTTGAGGCTTATTTCATTTTCTCACCCCCACAAACATGTTGTAAGATGAAACACAGTATGATTTGTCTTGAAATTAAGATGTCCCTAGGAATAATTATTGAACTGTCCTCAATTATTGAATTGTCCTGAATTATGAAATATATCAATTTAATGAAGTTTAGTGGGCTATGGTGGAAGGGTTGTAATTATAACCTCAGCTCTTCATAACTATAAAATTTGAACAAACATTTTTTCTCCTGATATACTCCTTTGATCTGACTTCATCATGTTCCTTTTCTTCCTTCACCACATTCCTTTTCAGTTTCCTTTTATATATTTTCTTCTCCATTAGATTATAAGCTCCTTGAAAGTTGGGACTGCTTTTCTCTTTCTTATTTGTGTCCTCAGCATTTAGCATATAGTGTCTGGCATATAATACCCTTAACAAATTTTTTTGGAGTAACTTATTTTACCTCCATGGGGCTCAGGTACCTTATCTATAAAATGACTGACTTAGACCTATGTATCTCTATGGACTCAATTATCCCTGACTCCCAATAATTGCATAATTCTGAGTGGGTATATTTACAGCATGACACATTTCTCATTCATTTCTTTAATAGAGATGAATGTTGTGATCCCTGGACATTATAATCCCATAGCAGAACTAACAAAAATGATGTCTAGAACAGTAACTGCCTTGCCCCAGATCACATATCAAGTCAATCAGCAATCCTGGAGCTGAGTTTAGTTTAGTTAATAATATTAGCCATCACTGAACACTGCTCCCATTATGAGTTTTTTTCCTCCTGATCTATTTAGAGTGAATTTTTTTCCTCAAATTATTCTTCTTGAGGGGCAGCTAGGTGGCACAGTGGATAGAGCACTGGCCCTGGAGTCAGGAGTACCTGAATTTAAATCCGACCTCAGACACTTAATAATTGCCTAGCTGTGTGGCCTTGGGTAAGCCACTTAAGCCCATTGCTTTGCAAAAAAAAACTAAAAAAAACCCTATTATTATTATTATTATTATTGAGATGGATAGTACAGCTCTTCTACAAATTCTCTCTCTCTCTCTCTCTCTCTCTCACACACACACACACACACACACACACACACAAACACACACTCTCACAGACATTTGGTCCTACTCTCTCTACTCCTTTCTCACTATTGCTTTGAACACTTCCAAATTCTGCAGATCCCTGACTAGGTATAAAGGTATAAACAACACTTCCTGATTTAATTTCATCAGCTGAAGTGCAGCACTGATGAAAACCTGAGTGAACATAGAGACATGAAGGAAGAGAAGTGGAGAGCAGACATAGGGAAAAGGAGAGCTAGGAATAAGGGTGTTTTCCCAATGAAAAATGGCTAACAGTTCCAACCTGGAAGAATTCAGTGATACAATAGATATACATACACACATACACACAGATATAATACTCAGACACATGCACTCAAATCAATATAACAACACATGTAAAGCACACATACTCCCATGTAAACATATGTAATTTAGTCATTTGTTCATTCACAGCAAGCAGACAAGCACTGAAGTGCACACACTCTTTCTCTCTCTCACACACACACACACACACACACACACACATACACACACAAACATAAAATAGACAGACATAGAGGGAGGAATATACACCCATTACAAATATGGTTAATGCCAGTTTTCCCCAAAAGTCTTTTTTAATTCCTGAACACTATAAGCTACTTAATATCTTTTAAGGACATACTGATTTAAGTAAAATTCAAGTTATCTTCAGACCCTTCTTCCCCTTATACATCCCTTTCTTTTTTATTTTTTTTTTTGTTTTGTTTTTGCAATGCAATGGGGTTAAGTGACTTGCCCGAGGATACACAGCTAGTGTGTATGAGGTCATGTTTGAACTCAGGTCCTCCTGACTCCAGGGCTGGGATGCTAACCACTGTTCCACCTAGCCCCTTATCCATGCTTTTCAATGCCCCTTTGAATTCTCCTTAAGCTATCAGTATCCTCATACTGCTTTCTAGATATATGAAACATATTATTGATAAAGAGAATTGTGAATGTAGCAGAAACAAAAATCTGTTAAATGGGTGGAGGTTCCCGCTCTTCCCTTGATCACTGTTGATTGTATCCTGTCTCTCTTTGACCCTGTTTTTTGTATCTTATCCCCCATTTCCCCTTTCACCTAACCTTGGAGGGCAAGAAATGACATGTTGAAAGGATAGGGAGGACCAGTATGTGGTTTGCCATTGGGGGATTACCTGGCTCTAAGGTGAAAGACCACTCCCCAAGTACTACCCTCTGTCCAGTCTAAAATAGAGGGGTATTTAACAGGAAGCATTGCCCCTTAGAGGGTCTTGCTTCTTCTACCCTCCCATCCAGAAGGATCAGAAGGATGAAGTTTCCTCTGGCTCTTCCTTAATCCATGTGGAACATTGTGGGCCTAACTATGTGGCCTGGTTAAGCCAGACTTCATGGCTGTCCTCCCTTCTCTCTGTCTGTCTCTCTCTCTCTCTCTCTCTGTCTCTCTGTCTCTCTATCTCTCTCTGTCTCTCTCTCTGTTTCTCTCTGTCTCCCTCTTTATCTCTGTGCCTCTGTCTATTTCTTTGTCTGTCTCTCACTGTCTCTGTCTGTTTCTCTGTCTGTCTCTGTCTCTCTGTCTCTATCTCTGTCTCTCTGTCGCTCTGTCTCTGTCTCTCTGTCTGTCTGTGTGTGTGTGTGTGTGTGTGTGTGTGTGTGTTTCTTTCTTCCTTTCCAGACTGCTTAGCCTTGCAGCTGACCTGCCAAGATTAATTAGCAATCCACATGGCTTTTCCTTAATTTCTTCTTAAATTTCCTATTATTTTCTTTTGTGTTGTAACTATTCTTTTAAATATAGCTCCATTTTCTTTTACACTTGCATCCCTGGGTCAAAGTGTGATTTTTCACAGTGGATATTCAAACCCAGAGGCAACATTATCATTCACCCAGAATTTTCCCCCTCTATGCTCCCTCACTTCTCCCAAATAGTTATTCTGTTTAAACCTATTTGTGCTAAAGTATAAGATGCTCCACTTATATAAAATACAAATTTTAATAGGACTCTTGAATATTTTAACACGGACTTATAGTTAATGATGATGTCATACAGATGAAGACTATGAACATAATTTAGCCAATATCTCAGATGATCCATTTGGTGCTTCAGTGGCAATAGCAGCCCAAACTTAAAATCAAAGACAAGATGTCATTAATAATTAGTTACTCAGCCAGGGAGTGGTTATGCAATATGTCCATTACTGGCAGTCCAGTGATCTCAGCAAGATTTCATTGACATAACAATAAAAGATTTCATCTCTGTACCTATACAAACTATACACTTCACCTAACTATATAGTTACAACATTTTATAGCCATTTGGTTCATTAATTATAGAAGTTTCAAAGGAAAATGGTAAGCATTCCACTCATGGAGAATTTCTTGTCTCCTAAAAATTGTAAAATTTTTGTAAATTCCTCCCATTTTTCTGTGGGAATACTGGAAGGATAACTCTGAAGAACTCATCTTCTCCTATGCTCCACCCATCTGAATCACACAAGCCAAAGCAAAGATCCTGTGAACATTTGCATGTTTAGGGTTTAGCAGTTCTACAAACTGAAAACAGAAAAGGGAAGTAAATGGATTATTATCCTTGTTTCTGCACCAGTCTGGCAGGAATCACAACAGTGACCAGTCTTGCTCACTCTGTTCCTATCAAACTACCCACTGCTCTAGCCTCCAGATTGGTCTGGTAGACTTATTGCAGTACTGATCTCAGAATTGCTTCTGTCTTCACTCTCTGAGCAGTAGCTATTCTGCTGCCTGAACCAGAAATCTAATTCTGGGAGACTTAACCCCTTTATCCCCAGAATTCCTGCACCAGAATCTTTCTATCACTGTTAGTGGTTGCAGCACTGCCCATTAATTATATCTAGGGTCAGCTCCAGTCACACTTTATTACTAGCCATATCCTTTACAGTTGCCATTCTATTGTACATGTAACCTTTCCCCCTCCCTTTCTAGTTATGAAAGTATAATCAAAATCAACTATCACTGATCCTTAAAAGGAATAACACAAAAACAATGTAGACAAAATTAGAAGGATAGCACTAAACTGGAAAAACAAATAAAGTTTCTGTAATAAAGGGTTCATCTCTCAAACATTTAGAGAACAGAGTCAAATTTACAAGGATATGAATAATTCCTCAATTGATAAATAGCCAAAGGATATGAACAGGCAGCTTTCAGATGAAGAAATCTATATCTATAGACATATGAAAAAATGTTCTAAATGACTATTGATTAGAGAAATACAAATTAAAACAACTTTGAGATTTAACTCACATGTGTACTCTTATGTAATATGTGATTTATTTCATTATTTAAACATAAAATTAAAAATAAATAAAAATATTTTAAATGAATGTTACAATTGTCTTTACATGTCACTGGAATAAGTATATTTTTGGAAAAAGAAATAAATATGTCAATATATTTTTCTATGATTACCCTTACCATTGCTGTAATGCTCCAGACCAAAATATTCCTCCCTGACCAGCACTGCTCTATAAGTGTTGTCTCCTCTATTAGAATGTAAGTTCCTCCAGGGAAGACTTCAATTTGTATTTGTATCCCCACTATTTAACACATTGTTAATAGCTGAATAAAATTATACATATATACCAAAATATTATTATATGGACATATCAAAATATTATTATATGCTATTTTAATAGGAAAGTAGGTTATATTTCTTCTATTTTATTCTAAACTTTCCTTTTCTTCCCCCTGTGCCCTTTTATTTCTTAATCTTCTATACTTCTCAGCTTTTCTAGACTAGCATTTATAGGTTCTATCAGTGTATTTCAAATCCACAAACATAGCATACTCAAATTAGTTTTGAAATCTATATAGTCTCTTTGATGTTAGTACTTCCTCCAACTGTGCAAATTGCAACACATCCATTCCTTCCTGTACTATGTGACTTATATTTATTTTCCTATAATTCTTTTTCAAGGGGTCTACTCAAAATACTGAAAATCTTCCTCTGGCTCTCTTGACAATGCATCTGCATCAGTGTAGCACAAAACAAGTTTTTCCTTTTTTTCTTTGCTTTTACCAATGGACAACATATTTTCTTTTATGGAAAGTGTAGTTTTTGTGGAAAGTGTAGCCAGTAACTTTTCAAAGTACTATTACTTTGAGTAATATATAATTTTGATGGTTGGATGAGTCATTCTACTATACCAAACACCAAGGTAAGAGGCTAAGAGCAGCAAGAAGTTCCTATTTCTTCTTCTTGACTTATAACAGATGGGCTGTAGACTTGAAATGATTTTTGTTTCAAAGGAAAGATTAAGTTTTGGTGAAATGCACCTGAACTGTGCCAAGTTTAGAATCACAGAGTTTAGATATTAAGGGAATATTAGATGTGTTATCCATTTGTTTTTTAACCCTAAGGAATGTCCATCTACAAAGCAAAAATTTAATTTCTCATTCTTAGAGATTATATCAAATGGCTATTTAGTTTTTAATTTGCCTCCCAGCCATTCACTGAATAACAATCATTTAGCACACTTATTATGTGTGAGATATTGTGCTAACTGCAGACCCAAAGACAAAAATATTCCTTGCCTATAAGGAGTTTACATTCTAATGGAGTAGATAATGTGTACACATATGAGTATACAAGATATATAAGTTAAATAGAAGGTTGTATTGGAAGAGAAGGAGGGAGACAAGATAGAGCTTCATGTATTCCAAGAGACAAAAGTGAGGGGAAGGAGAGGAAGAGTATTTCCAACAAAGAAGGAATGGTGCAAAGACACAGGATGGGGAGATGGAATTTTGTACTTGTGGAACTGTGAGGAAGCCAGTATGAATGGGATAGAAAATAAGGGAAGAAATAACATAGAAATTTAGAAGATAGGAAGTCACCAGACTGCGAAAAAATTTAGATGCCAATCAAAGCTATTTAGATCTTAGAGCAATTAAGCAGTAGGTTGGTAAGTAGGTATGGAAGGAAGGGAAGGAAGGAAGGAAGGAAGGAAGGAAGGAAGGAAGGAAGGAAGGAAGGAAGGAAGGAAGGAAGGAAGGAAGGAAGGAAGGAAGGAAAAGTTTAAAATTTCACTTATTTTCTTATTGAGACACTTTTAGAAGAATTCTTCCTCTAGGATTCATATTTCCCCAGAAAAAAAAAAGTAATATCAAATACCCAAACTGATATCTCACTTGGAAGGATTTCATGAGGAGTGTCAGCAAACACTCAGGAGTTTACTTCTCTGCAAACTGATAATTACAAAACCAACTACATGTATGCCAGTAATTAAAGACATTTGTTTTTTGCTGAATGCTTCCTATAAGGATTGCTATGGCACAATTTCAAATGCTTTCCTAGGATCTCAAATAATGCTCTCAACAACTATAAGAGTTTAAGAATAATAAGGGCCCCATTAAAATGATTAGTGCTCCCATTAAATATAATTTGATTTCATCCTCCACCACCCCTCTCCTTTGCAAGGACAAGGTTCTGAAAGGTAAACACCATATTTTAATATCTACTCACACAGCACCAAAGGAAGTAGAGTTGGAAGCCCTAGAGGAAATATCATGAGGGTCTTCAGTAAGAAAAACAGTATCAAACCTTGGCCCTTCCTAAAAATGAAGTAGTTTAAAGTATCTAATTATATTGCATCAAGGATAAAAATCTACCAATTTCAATTTTGCAACTGGCATATTAAAAATAGAGGCCCCTGGAAGCAGCAGAGTGTGGATCAGGGATCGTCGCAAAGAAGAGAGAAATGATTATCTTTCTGATTCCCTGACAGAGCTAAGGAAAACAACTCTGTAAAGAGTGTAAGAGTTTCCTTAGGGAAAACTGATTTAAATATATATCTAGAGAGGATCTCCCAATCCCCCATTTTACAGGTGAAGAAGTCAAGGGACCCAGGGAAGCTACATACCAGACCCCTACATAGGAAGTGACAGAAATGGAATTTGAACCCACATCCCAGCCTAACTGGAGATTCAATACTTTTTCTCCTTTATCATACAGACTGAATATTGATTTAGATCTGGAAGAGACCTTTAATCCCACCTTCGTACTTTGCAAATGAGACAAAGAGTAAATAAATGATCTTCCCAAATTCACACAGGAGGCAGATGCCAGAGGTGAAATCTGAATTGAGGTCATCTGCTCTTTTTTCTGTATAACACTACAATCCTCTTGCTTTATTAATATTTAAAGTTACACTGCCATCTCTGGTTGTTGCTTATGTTATCTTCCTCTCCCTTCTAATTCTCCTTTCCTTCAGTCAATTAACATTTATTAAGCATGTACAGTGATCCAGGCACTCTGTGAAGTGCTTTAACCAAACCTTTGGAGAGGATGACTATTCCATTTTGCTTTTGATGGAAGTTTATTGTTCTATGTATGAAGTATATTTTCTAATTGAAGTCTATAGTGATAAGATTCTGGAAAAATAATTTCCTTTGGAGGTGGATTACCCAAAGTGTGAGTCATCAACTTGGGAAAAGTAGGTGAGTAGGAGCAGTAATATGAACTGGCTCACTCTTTCTTACTTAGGAACTATTTATTATCTCTGTTCTCTAAATGAAAGTAAGGTAGTGTGATATAGGGGAACGAGAAGTATAGTTTAGGACTGGAAAGATCTGGGATTGAATCCCATTTCATATTTACATCTCTTTGTGACTATGAGCAAATTATTTAATCTCCCTAAGTCTCAGTTACTTCGTCTACAAAACTACACATTTCAAAGGGTTGTCATGAGCTTTAAATGAAAGATTGCATCTAAAATATTTCATGAATTTTAAAGTATATTAACTATTCTAATTATGTCATGAAAACAGAAGGTATCCTACAGACTAAAACCAGGGTCATGGTAAGAAAATAGGCTTTGAAACTGAAAAAGTTGGAGTTCTTTACAAGCAGAAAGAGATAAAGATCTGCTCTAGGACTAAGGGAAGGAGTTATAAAGCAGGAAAATTCCAAACAATATAAGTTTTCTTTTCCCATTGCATGATTGCATTTTTAAGGAGTTGTTTTCTTCAATTTTTGTGCTTCATTTTCCAAGTTGTTGAATTTCTCTTGTATTTCTTTTTTTCAATTTTTCTCCTTGATTTTAAAAATCCTTTTTGAGCTCTTCCAAGAAATCTTTTGGGTCTAGAGAACAATGCAGATGCCCATCTTGGGCTTCACATATAGCACTTTTTTTTTGTCATTTTCTTCTGTGATGGTTTTGTCATCTTCCTTTTCACCATAATATCTTTCTATAAGCAGGGCTTTTCTCTGACTTTGAACACTGTTCCTGGACCACAGAGGGTGCTCTCCTGTTGAAGACAAGGGACCTGCTCCCAGACTTCTGCATTGGGTCTCTAACACTAACAACTTATCTTGCCCAGTCTAATTGCACTGACTGAATAGGGTTCTGAGGTTCTCAATTTGTCATCAGTACTGGTGCTAGAGTCCTGACAGCTGGCCTGGAATTCTCACACGGGGCCTGTTGAGCCAGGACCTAGGGGCCTCAGTTGCTGATCTTTTCTGTGACTAAGAGCTTCAACCTGACTTCCTCTGCACTCCTCCTGTGCTGGTATCTACTCCAAGTGTTGGGTTTTGCTCCCTATAGGGAGCAACACTCCCCCCTCCAACTGAGTGAGACAAATCTTTCCTGAAATCCTTCCAAGGTCTCTTAATCTGGAAAATGCTCCACTCTGTCTCTTTTGTCTCTCCAGAATTACACCAAAAATTTGACTTAACATTATTTCTGAGGGAAGCTAAAGAGAACTTAGGGAAGTTCTTGACTTCTCTGTGCCATCTTGGTTCTACCCTCTGTGAAACTAGTTTTTATATCACAGATACCCTACCAAAGGGTCCTAGGATAACATTTTAAGAGCTGCTACTTTAAGCAATTATCTATGACCATAATTTGCACAAGATCTGAGCATCAGTATTGATAGAGGTATTTTTCTAAATGGGAGTTCCCTACATCAATGATGATATAAGCCTGGTACAGTCCAAATTATATAATTTGAAACTTCATTTCAGCAAAATTATGTTTCTATTCCCTGAATTAATAGAACCACAGTCTAGTTTAATGATACAACACATACCTAAATAACTACAAATTGGAAGTGGATCATGAAAAATAAATGAAAAATGTAAGCAAATTAACTTAGCTCTTAGTAAAGACAGAGGGGGAAAAATGAATAATTTTTTACTATGATGACCAAGGAAGACTTACTGAAGGAGGTAATATGTAAGATAAGACTTGAATAATGTATATAATTTAAAGAGTATATACTCTTTAAGAAGAAAATTCCATATATGAGATAAAATGTGCTTTAAAAAATACCAAGTTAGATGTATATAAGCATGTTGGGATCAGTAGAGCTAGTAGAACATCATGGAATTCAAACCACTCAGGAAACTGAAAAACCACAGAGATTAAGAAATGTGCCCAAAGTTTCACAGGTAGAAAAAGACACATTAGATTGCAATCTAAAACTCTTTGAGTCCAAGCTTTGGGAATAGAAAATAGTCCATTTTAGATAGAGCTTCAACAGCAACAAAATCATTTAAGATTTAGTTTCCTCTAAATAAATTTTATTTCAATGAAGAATTCAGTATTCTATAATTATTTCATGTGTTTTAGAAAATTCCCTGAGGGTGTCTGCCTTCTTTTTTCTTCATCTTCCACAATTTCTTATACAGGCCTGGGCACATGATAGGCACTTGATAAGCACTGCTACCAGATTGGTTAGTTAATTGCACAAATTGTGCTGTATCAGACATCTTATAAAATTTTTTGAATTGAAGCAGACCATATCCCTTAGGACCTTTCATCTGAGGACAAATTATTATGCTAATAGTGTGGAAAGAGTTGTTAGGGAGAACTGTGAAATAGATACGGAAATTAAATAGATGTAAAGTATTTTCAACAAAAGCAAGCCAAGTTCGAAAACCAGTCATTTTAGATTTCACCTTGATCAATGAGTTATGAATTCTCCCAAAGCAAGGCTAACTGATGGGGACATAAGAAGGCACTTCATCACATTACTGCCAGAAAACAGAACTAGATTATTTAATGTAAAGAAGCTTCTTTTCCTCAGTCTCCTCTGCTTTAGTTGCACTCACATGAGACAGGGGAGTTGTATGTCAGGTCCCTTCAGGTAATTCATGACAGAGTAGGAGGCAAGATACCATTCATATAGATTTATGTAATGTCTGACTCAGCTTCTCAAGCTCTAGGTTTAACATGGGCTAAGTTCAGTCTTGAGGACAATACATCCAAATCATATCTCTTGTCCAGAACTACATTTCCATCAGGGGAAAAAATCCAGAATGTAATTCAAAAATAGTTCATGACTAGATCTTCACAAGTTGGTTAACAGAGACCTTTTCAAGCATCCAGGGTAGTAAGGCATATTAGGCAAAAGTATTTACAGTACAGAAACTGCTCCAGAATACTTCCAACTCTGGAACTTAGGGGGAAATCAGTTGATCATATCCTGAAATATTGTGCTTAGGAGTAGACATCCTTCAAGGTCTAAAATCCACTCATAGGTCAGTGGTATCTGATCTATGGCTCAATTTATTCTGAATCTCTTGAAAAAAAGGGAGAAGTAAGGGACAGTTAAATGACCCAGTGGATAGAGCAGTGGCACTGAAGTCAGGAGGACCTGAGTTCAAATCCAAACTCAGACAATTAATAATTTCCTAGCTGTGTGACTTTGGGCAAGTCACTTAACCTCATCACCTTACAAAAAAAAGGAAGAATTATAACTTTGGAATGAAGACTTCTTTTTATAGGTCCAATACAAAGAGGTTAGTCTATCTCCATGGCCCAATCAAACAACAAAACCCCAATTTTTTTAAGGAAATGCTCTCACTCTGCATGAAGACAAAGGACATGTTTCACCTTACACAGAAATAAATCATCAAAATCTCAGCCCAAAGCTTATTATGCTATAAGCTAATCAAGAGTAATTTTGGAACTCTTTTACTCAAACTCCTACAGTAAGATAAAGGGGAATATTGTATCTACAACGCAGTAAGTTTTATTAGCAAATATTTGTTGAATGCCCACTATGTGTCATTCAAATAATCATCTACCACTCAAGCTTAATACTATGAAGTCTCTTGTTTCTCTACATATCTCTGTTCTAATCATTCCTCATCCATATATAGGCCATCCCACATGTAGTCTTTCTCTTTTTTAAGATACAGCCAAAAGTTCATCTTCTCCCATTCCCAAAGAGTAATGTTTTTCTTCTCAAACTATCTTGTATATAATTTTGTTTTTATATATTTATACATAAAGATATATGTGTATGATATGTATATAATATAATAATAAAAATAATAATAGCTCACATTTATATTGCATTTACTGTATCTGATACTGTGCTAAATGCTTTACAATTATTACCTTCTTTGATCCTCATTACTCAGACATAGGTATTCTTATTGTCATCTCCACTTTAAATATAAGGTTATTGAGGTTACAAGGAATTAACTGATTTGTCTAAGGTCACATAGCTAGTTAATGTATATGGCTAGATTTAAACTCAGATTTTTCTGACACCAAGACCAGCTCTCTATCTATTGTGTTATCTATTTTATTTTCATGCTGTACATATGTACTTACTCTCTAAGGGATGAAAATATAATATTAAAAGTAGACATTTTTATTTTCATCTTTGAACTTGTATCCCAAGAACCTGTCACATAGTAGTAACTTAATCAATACTTGTTGAGTCATTACCAATTGATAAATTGTCAAAGGATATGAACAGGCAGTATTCAGATGAAGAAATTTATTGTCAAGTGAAATTATATTCTAAATCACTAATGATTATAGAAATTAAAATTAAAACAATTCTGAGATACCACCTCACACCTATCAGATTTCCTAATATGACAGAAATGTTGGAGGGGACGTGGGAAAATTGGAATACTAATGAACTTTTAGTAGAGTTATGATTTAACTATTCTGAATAACAATTTGAAACCATGCTCCCAAACCTAAAAAGCTGCATACTTTTTGATCCAAAGTATTACTATTAGGTCTATATCCCAAAGGAATAACAAAAAAGGAAAATCATCCATATGTACAAAAATATTTATAGCAATTCTTTTTGTGATAGCAAAGAATTAGAAATTGAGAGGATGCCCATTAATTGGAGAATAGTTGAACAAATTAAAGTATATGATTATGATAGAATTTTCTTGTGCTATCAGCAGGATGTTTTCAGAAAAAAAAAAAACTGGGAAGACTTACACAAACTAATGCAAATTGAAGTGAACAGCACCAGAAGAACATTATATCTGGTATCAATAATATGAATGACTTAGCTATTCTTAGAAATATGATGAATTAAGACAAAAGGATTTATGATAAAAAAATGCTATGCACCTCCAGGGAAACAACTGATAAAGTTTGGATAAAGAGTAAAGCATACTTTTTTTTAAAAAAGAACTTCGTTTATTTTTCACATGTGATTTTTTGGTTTATGTTTTCTTTTGGAACATGACTAATATGCAAATATGATTTGCATGACTACATATGTATAACCTATATAAAATTACCTGCCTTCTCAAGACAGGGAAGTGGAGAGAGGAAGAGAATTTAAAACTCAATTGGTGGATAGAGCATCAGGAGGACCTAAGTTCAAATTTGACCTCAGACACTTAATAATTACCTAGCTGTATGGCCTTGGGCAAGCCACTTAACCCTATTTGCTTTGCAAAAAAAAAAACTGTTTATATAAAAAAGTGGAAAAATAAAACATTGCTTGCAAAAAAAGGAAATAACTTTTAAAAATAAATAAATATTTGTTGATTACTTGATCTAAGGGAGAAGGGAGTTACAATGAGACCACTGCAAATAAGTATTATGTCTAGTCCTTACTTTCAAGAATCTGAAGTGACAAAGCATAGGTTTAAGAAAGAGAAAATTATAGGAAGTTATGTGGTAAATGTCAAATAAATTTAGAAAAATTTGTGGGTTCTGGAGGACTACTACCTCTATATGGGTCAACATATCATCCTGAGGTTAAAAAAAAACCCTAAAACTAAGGAAATCCTAGATTATGTTCTATAGAAAAACAGTCTCCCAAACTTCAAAAATCAGTCTTACTCTTCTGCTTGGTACCAGATGACAGAACTAAATAAAGATTGCAAGGATGGGGCAGCTAGGTGATTAGAGTGCCAGCATTGGAGTCAGGAGAACATGAGTTCAAATCCTACCTTAGATATTTAATAATTACCTAGTTGTGTGATCTTGGGCAGGTCACTTAACCCATTGCCTTGCCCCCTCAAAAAATAATGATTGCAGGGAGATAGTTTTTGTTTAATGTCAGAAATGTTTTTCAACAATTGAAGCTTTCCAAAAATAAGTCAAGAGTTTTAGAAGGCAATAACTTATCCCCTCTTCAGGAGTTTTCATTTACCACTTCTCAAAGATAGTGTAGAAGGAATTTTTGTTGAGTTCTGAGTTGTAATAATTGATCTCTGAAGTATCTTCTGGTTCAGACATGCTGTGATTCTGATTATTTAAAATGGCACTGATAAGAAATTTCATTAGATTTTAAGTTCTTTTGAATTCTGGGAGTGTGCCATAGCTACCTTTTTTGTTCACAATGCCTGGCACAGAAAATTGACTATTAATAGATTATTAATAAATTCTACTGTAGGGTTTCTTTCTCTCTCTCCAACTCCTGGAATGTAGACCTTAGATTCAAGGCAATCTGTGAGACCATTTTCCCCCTATATAATTTTCATGTTTACTTTAAAATAGTCAGGTGACACAAAACTAAATGCAAAGTTATTGAAGTAGCATAGTAAAACAATTTGCGCTGCTATACCACTGCCCCCAATAATTTAAGGCCCACTCTCAAAAAACCATGTAAGCCATCAACGGGAAGAGTGAGCAAGTACAGAGATTGCATTTACATCTCCAGTGATGCCAGGACCTTACTATCCTTTTGTGATATGCTAATGAAACTCCGTTCTGGGCAAGATGTCTTGGCTAGAAACATTGCTCTGCAGGGTGCATCACTCCCCCAGTTGGCTATAATATCCATAACCTCTGGCCTCTAGCTAAACTGACTTTTTTTCTTTTGGCTAGGCTACTGCTAGACTCTTTCATGAAAAGGAAAAAAAAAGTCTTTATTCTGGTACCAGTGGATATTCTCCCTAGTTCTGCTTTCTTAGAATCTCAATTCTGAATCCTGCCATCTCCCAAGCAATAGTATATCGATTTGAAGGGCTGCTCTTCAAAAAATTCTATCTACCTAGAAGGCAGAGATTTAGGAAATGAGGTCTCCAAATGTCCTTTTCAGGCTTCAAACAAGTAAATATCTCCTGTGCACAAGTGCTTCTGCCTCAGGATGCCGCTGTTGGTGGGGGAAAGAGAAATCCCCTACTCCCTTAATGTACTTACAAGAGGCACAAGGTAGTTCTCCAGGGCTCATAAATTCTTTAAGATTTCTATACTTTCTACAGAGTCAAATCATAAGGATTAATTGTCTCAGGGTAAGGCCAACTTGCTTTTTAAAGTCTGTCAGAGTTGTGTTTGATCCTTAACCTATCACTCACAAGAATTCCCTTGGTCCCATCTAGGGCCTTCCTCTAATGACCAATATCAAATCATTTTATCACTTGTATAGTGAAATCCTTACCACTTTGTTGTGAGATTACTCTTTTGTGTTCTATCAGGATGCTCCTTAGGAAAACTCTCTAATTTTATTAAGAACAACAACCTTGATCCAGTTTTTCTACATTTGTTGAATTAATTGGATTTCAGATTAGATAATAATAGCTTCTATCTAGGTACAATCAGAGAAAACTTCATTGGAAGACATGGACCTTTACAGAGAGACAGCATTTTCATAGTCATGGATTCTCTGCTTTTGAACAAAATCAGAGATAAAGAAAAGAGACAATAATGAAAATGACACTGATTTATAGAAATGAAAGCTTAAAAAAGTCTCTAAAGATAACTGAAGGTAGGTAGGTAGGTGGTACAGTGGTTAACAGTGCTGAACTAGAGTCAGGAAGACTCATCTTTCTGAGTTTAAATCTGAATTTAGCTATTAACTAGGCCTGTGACCTTGGGCAAGCACATGGCTTGTCTCAGTTTCCTAGACCATGAAATGAGCTGGAGAAGGAAATGACAAACCACTTCACTATCTTTGCAAAAGCAAAACAAAACAAAACAAAAACAAAAGTAAACAAACCCCCAAAAAAATTGAAAACGGGTACAAGCAGTCCAACATGACTGAAACAATTGAACAATAACAACACATTGGTTATTAAATTCAGACCTCTTATTTTGCAATGAGAGAATCAAGGTCCAAATTTTTTGAAGTACCTTGACTGAATTCATAAAAATAGTGAATAGTAGAGCTAGATTTCAAACATAACTTGCCTAACTACACCCAGAGATCTTACCACTTCACTGTTAAAGGTCACAAGTCAAGTAGATCAATTGGTCTCTCATGAGATTCTTGTTCCTAAATTTCAGACCAACTATCTGACCCTGTCGCAGATTCTAAGCCTCCATAAGTTATATCTGAGAATACCTCCATTTTCATCTCATAAAACTGCCATCATAAAAGTATCATGGCATGATAAAAGATCACTAGACTAGGGCTTAGGTTGTCTGAATTATCTGGGACTGGTCATTACCTCACTATATAACTTTAGCTAAGTCACCTCCTGTGTCTGAAACTTTGTTTTCTCAATCATAAAATGAATGAATTTGTCTTGATGATTCCTAAGGTCATTCCTAGTTCTAAAAATTCAATAATTTTAAAAGGAACAATGTCATGAAACAGGATGAAGATCCTGAGGCAAGCAAAAACAGATATTAAAAGTAGACATCAAAGAAAATAGCAGCTTTTTGAATAATTGCTGCACAGATAAGCAAAGGGGTACCATAAAACTCCCCCTGCCATTCTCTGGGCTATAATTTCACCTCATTGTCACTAACACCCAAGCTTCTGTAGTAATTTCATTTAATTTTATGACCTGGCCAGTCCAGCCTTCCTAAGCAGATAAGCATGTTTGACAGGGCCAGGGGATGGGAAGATGATGATTTGCAAGTGAGACAGAGGAGTTTATATAAACTACCTAGATGAACTAAGGAGGGGATAGGAGAGAGGAAATAGATTTATCCCCAAGATGAAGATTAAAACTTCTAGCATACAAGAGCAGCCTCCCAGATGCATACTTAATGAGCACTATTCCTTTAAGGTGGAGGCATCCTTGCATGGAGCTCTGTGGTCCCTAATGAGAGCACAAACTCCACAAGAATTCTGCCCTCACCACCTTATGCCCATTGTACATGCTGGTGGGCAGACATTTTATTAGGCAGATGAGGAGAGAAGTTTGATACCCATTGAATTTTTATGTAATAGGTAGTTCCCACTTCACTAGTTAATGGAAATAATCATGGATCACTTTCTCTCCTGTGATATTTTAGTAATAGTACAGCTGTGAAATGGAAGGAGAAGCATCTTTTATATGTTCAAGAAATAGAAGACCACCTATTGATAGAGTATGAAAGTTAGGGTACCAGGAAAGCCCATTACCCCAAAATATCTTCCCCATGAATATCTCAAAATTCACCACCTGAAATGTATCCCTTTGGGTTTTAAGTATTTCCTTCTATAGATTTTATTTTCCTTGAAATGAAATAATTTACTAATAATAAATAATTTACTAATAATTTTAGGATGGAGTGAATCTCAATGAAAGGCTCATTAATTTAGTGTTGGAAAGGGCCTTGGAGTGAATCATTTAGTTCAACTCTCTGGTTTTTAGGGCATGGGGTCATAGATTAGATAATAATGAGAAAACAGGAGCTCAGGGTTTAAAGTGATCCAGGCTACCCACATACTAAGTAGTAGAGCCAAGATCTAAAGCCAATTTATTGTAGTATCAATTAAAAATAATTAAAAATAAAAAATCAGTGTAGGGCAGCAACTGTCAAGTGGCCATAGAAAATAGGACAATATATCTTGAACAAATTTCTTTGAACAATTTGAACTACATCTCATTTCATAAAAAAATCAAAGTCAGGGTTCATGACAGGTAGAATATGGTAGGAGGAATTAGGTATGCTTCATCCAGTCTTTTCCACTCAGAAATCATTTCCTTGAGTCATAAGGTCATGCATTGGGAGTCTTCCTTGGAGATCAGTCAGGATAGCAAGAGAATGAAATAAACCAAAGATGGAGAAAAGTCAGAGGGGACTGAAGAAAAAATATACCCACTTATTAAATAACTGAGTCCATGCGTCCAGCATGACATGATTAAGTATCCACCTATGTTCCCATAGGACAGGCTTTTTGTAGGAAGTTAATAACTCATCAGTCAAAGTTAAATTCAAATAGGATAAACTAAAAAAATTTTGTTTTAGAATTAAAATGTAGGCAGATGGCAAAGAGAAAAATAAGAGAGATTAAGTCCTTTGCTCTGTTAGAAGAAAAGAAAAGGTGAGAGAGGGTACAGAGAAAGAGAAACAAAAAGACATAGTCATAGTAAGAGTCAGAGACAGAGAGAGAGCTATGGATTTATCAGTGGTGTGGCTAGGAAAGCATAGTTTCATTGTTTAATGAAGAAAGATATGCAGTTACAGATTTGAAACTAGAAAAGTTTTTAGATATCATCTGATCCAAACCTCTCATTTCACATGTAAGGAAATCAAGGCCCAATTTAATTACCTTATCCAAAGTCACAGAGATAGTAAAGTATTTGATCCCAGAGCTTTTGACTTCAGATCTAATGCTTTTTATGACTGTGGCTTGCACATTCCATAGGAAATTTCCACCTACTCCAATATAGATCCTAAAGAATCTAACCTACTTCCTTTGAATTCTAGGAGCACATAATGTTTGTAAACACAATTCAGCATTCTAAATATTCTCTCTTGCATTGCTCTCTAATTGTTTCTTACACTTAATTCTTGTTCTTCCATTGATAACATAAGCAAGAACAATATGTGGGATATTTGTCTTCCAGTTAGCTAAGTTAAAACTGACTGAAACCAGGATCATCCAGAGAAAATAAAGTAGGATGAATTAATTAAAGGGGGCAGTCCTAGAATCAGGAGGACCTGAGTTTAAATCCAGTGTTAGACACTAATGTGTGACCTTGGGCAAGTCCTTAATCCCATCACTTTGCAAAAACCAAAAAAAAAGAAAAAAGAAAGAAAAAAAGAAAAGAAATAGTTCGTTTTTAGAATCAGGTTTGTTCAACTTAAATGATACATATATCTGATCTTGTATTGAGTGTCACTATAAGGCTTCCATCTCCCTAATTAAAACCTCAATCTTGGGTCAGAGCCAAGATGGTGGAATAAAGGAAGGGACTTGTTTGAGCTCTTCCCTGAACCCCTCCAAGTTCTCTTAAAAAATGACTCTAAACAAATTCTATGTTGGCAGAACTCATCAAAAGATAAAGTGGAACAATTTTCTAGCTGAAAACAACTTGGAAGATAGGCAGGAAACATCTGTTGTTTCCTGGGTGAAAGAGGAATACAATACAATACAATACAATACCTTCCCTCAGGGCTGACTGGCCCCAGCAATCCAGAAAAAGTAGTAGGGTGACTGGGTCAGCGGCAGCAGTAGCAGTATCCAGACCTCACAAACCCAGAGATTGCCAAGAACAACTTAGAAGATCAGTCTGAAAAAGCTGTTACACTAGGTTAAGTATGGAACACAATCTAGCATAGTCTTCAGCAGTGAACACCCAACCCCAATAGACCAGGATCAGTCCTTGGGAGCCACTGAATCACTTCTGTGATAGCTACTTCTAGAACTTTTGACCCACAGACTATAAGGGTAAGAGATTACAGTGACCTCTTTACTATCAATAAGGCAGGACTCTGTTACTTTGCCCATACTCAGATCTGGAGCACAGTCCTCGGTTGCAATTTTGGGTTACAGTTCCAGGAAGAAGAGAGTCACAGTCCAGGCCAGAAACAAGTCTTGTGGTAACCCACAGACCAGAGTACAGTCCAGGAGAGAAGAAAAAAACCTCTCCTTAGATTATATCATATTAGAAGAACTGAAAATTTGCAAGTCTTTAGAAGTTTCTCTGTTAACAGTTGTAAAAACCTCAAAAGTTTGGTACAGTATACCTTCCACCTTGAAAATAGAGCCCTACTTTAACAAAGGTGGGACACAGGTGGTAGTTGAATATGAACTGATAATATATTAGAAAGATTTCGTTAAGGGGTGAGAGAGGAATGTATGGGGAGAAAGGGAAAGGGGAAATTAGAAAAGAGTAAGTTATTTCACACAAAAGAGGTAAGAAAATATTTTCAATAGAGTAGAAGAGGAGGGAGGTGAAAGAGAGTGACCCAGCCTTACTCTCATAGACACTGACTCAGAGAGGGGATAACATACATATTCAAATGGGTATAGAACTCTAGCTTACCCTAGATGAAAATAGGAGAGGAAGGGGATGGGAAAAAGTGGGAGGGGATGATAGAAGGGATAATCAGAAGCAAAACCACTTTTGAGGAGGGGAGAAAAGAAAAGAAAATAGAATAAACACTGGGGGGGGGGGAATAGGATGGAACAAAATACAGTTAGCAATAGTAACTGTGGAGAAAAATATTGAAAAAAATTTTCTCTAGTAAAGTTCTCATCAAACATAGAGAACTGAGTCAAGTTTATTAAAAATAAAGCATTCCCCAACTGATAAATGATCAAAACACATGAACAGTTTTTGGATGAGGTTATTGATGCTATCTATGACTATATTAAAAGAAATGTTCTAACTCATTGTTGTTTGGAGGTAGGCAAATTAGAACAATTCCAAGGTACTACCTTATACATATTGGATTGACTAATAGGACAGAAAGGCAAAAGGACAAATGTTGGAGGTGATGTAGTGGGGGGGGGGGGAAAGACTTTAAGACATCATTGGAGAAGTTATGGACTGATTCATGTGTTCTGTAGAGTAATATGGAACTCTGCCCAAAGGACTATAAAAACTTTTTGATCTAGCTGTGCCACAAATAGATCTGTATTCCAGAAGAAGTGGAAAAAAATGGGAAATTGAAGGAATCAGAATTGGCAATGAGAAGCAAAACTTTCCCTCTTTGCAGATAATCTGATGGTATACTTAGAGAATCCAAGAAACTCATCTAAAAAACTCCTTGAAACAATTAACAAATTCAAAAAAGTAGCAGTATATAAAATAAACCTACATAAATCATCAATATTTCTATGTACAAACAACAAAGCCCAAGAGCAAGAGATAAAAAGAGAAATTCCATTTAAAAATAACTTTATATAACATTAAATACTTGGGAATCTACCTCCCAAGACAAACCCAGAAACTATATGAACTCAATTATAAAGCACTTCTCACCCAAATAAAGTCTAATCTAAATAATTGGAAAAATGTCAAATGCTCATGGCTAGGTAGAGCTAATATAATAAAAATGGCAATTCTACCCAATTAAATTACTTATTCAATGCCATAACAATCAAAATACCAAATAACTACTTAACCAAACTAGAAAAAATAGTAAAAAAAATTCATCTTGAGAAACAAAAGGACAAGAATAGCAAAGGAACTGATGAAAAAAATGTAAAGGAAGGTGGCTCTAAAACTATACTATAAAGTGGTGGTCTTCAAAACTGCCTGGTACTTTTTAAGAAATAGAGTAATGAATCAGTGGATTAGGATAAGTTCAAAAGAAGTCATAGTAAATGACTACAGAATTCTACTATTTGATAAACTCAGACATCAACTTCTGGGATAAGAACTCACTATCTGACAAAATTTATTGGGAAAACTGGAAAATAGTATGGTAAATACTAGGCATAGGTCCATATCTCACACCCTATAACAAAATAAGGTCAAAATGGGTACAGGATTTAATTGTAGAGTGATACTATGGATAAATTAATAGACCAAGA
This sequence comes from Macrotis lagotis, assembly GCF_037893015.1. Lineage (NCBI taxonomy): Eukaryota > Metazoa > Chordata > Mammalia > Peramelemorphia > Peramelidae > Macrotis > Macrotis lagotis. The sequence continues at coordinate 601,364,455 of NC_133658.1, read as the reverse complement.
AATATTCTATCTATCAGATCTATGGAAAGGAGATAAATTTATGACCAAACAAGAATTAGAGCACATTATAAACTACAAAATGAATGATTTTGACTATATTAAATTTAAAAGATTTTGCACTAATAAAATCAATGCTGCCAAAATTAGAAGGAAAACAGAAAGCTGGGAAACAATCTTCACAAATAGTAGTTTTGATAAAGGTCTCATTTCTAAAATATTTAGAAAATCTCATCAAATTTATAAGGTCACAAGTCATTCCCCAATTGATAAATGGTCAAAGGATATGAACAGAAAATTTTCAAATGAAGAAATTAAAGTTATATATAATTATATGAAAAAAATGCTCCAAATCATTGAGGAGAGAAATGCAAATTAAAACTCTAACAAGGTATCACCCCACATCTATCAGATTGGCCAAGATGAGAAAAGGGGGAAATGATCAATGTTGGAATGGTTGTGGGAGGATTGAGATACTGATGTATTGTTGGTGGAATTGTGAATGGATCCTACCTTTCTGGAGAGCAATATGGAACTATGCCCAAAGAGCAATAAAATCATTCATACCCTTTGACCTAGCATTCCAATTCTAAGTCTGTATCTAGAAGAAATTATTTTAAAAAGGGAAAAGTCCTACATGTTCTGAAATATTAATAGCAACTCTTTTTGTAGTGGCAAAGAATAGGAAATTGAGGGAATGCTCATCAAATGGGGAATGGCTAAACAAGTTACTGTCCATGAATACAATAGAATATAATTGTTCTATAAGAAACCATAAATGATCGGATTCTAGAGAAGCAAGGAATGACTTACAGGATCTGATGCTGAGTGAAAGGAATAGAACCAAGGGAAAATGAACATATCAACAACAACATTGTGCGATGAACAGCCTAAGGAAGCTGCTGGAAGCAGCTCCTCTCAGCAGTCCAGAGAGCCAGGACAATTGTATTAGACTGGCTATGGACTATATTATTCCCATCCAGAGGACGAAAAACAAAACACACCAAAAAACCCCATCCTTCAAGATCTGATGAACACTTTATTAAAATGATCTCATATGTATCTCTTTCCCTTAATCCTAATTCCTCATACTGAAAATTACTAATCTGTAAACATGCTTATCAAAATATGTATGTGCAATGCTAACCAAACTGTTTGTGGCTGACGGGTGGGGTGTGGGAAGGGAGGGTGGAATGAAATTTTGTTACTTAAAAATATGCATGTGCATATGTATGAAAATAAATATTATTTTAGAAAAGCAAAAAAAAAGAGGAAAGGAGGTGTTATTTTCCCATACCCCTAAATTCAAATAACAGAAGCATGCAGTTATTTTACTTTATACATAAATCTGTCCCCATCATTAAATAGGAAACAGTAGTTATAACTTAAATTTACAAAGAAATTTAATTTTTTAAAAACTTTTATCTGTTTTATTTCTATACCTTTGGTGAATACAAGCCTTTCTCCTCTACTAATAAAGTCACCCCTGTGGAAAAAGAAGTAGGAAAAGGAAGCTAATCAAAACAAACTGATACATCAACCTGTGTTAGACAATATATGCAATGTCTCAGATTCATTACCTGCAACTTTGATTTAAAGCTCTTTTTTGTCAGTACATATATGATTCTCTGAATTCTTCATATTTATCAACTCTTATGGCATAGTAGTATTCTATTTAATTCATATACAATTGACTTAGCCTTTCCCCAACAAAGGATATCTGTTTTGTGTCCAGTTTTTAGTATTGCTATGAATATTTTGATATATATGATATCATGATATATTTTTGAGATATATATTCCTTTGGGTATATCTTAACAGTTGAATCTAGTTTTAAATATAATTCCAAACTGCTTTCCAGAAGAGATCATTTCACAAATCCACCATCAAGGTATTATTAGTTTTTCTATCTTTACAACCCCTCACTACTTATGAGCCCCATCATTTTTCATTTTTGCTAATTTGATGGATAACATGTGAAATCTGAATTGTTTTTACTTGTATTATATTTGAATTTGTTCTAGATATTTATATTTGATTTGTCTCAGTTTCTATGTGTGATAAGAATCCCAACTGAAAATCTTGTTCTCAATGTGTTATCTATTCCAAGAATATTTGTTAATTAATTAAGGGGAATATCTCAACCCAGAATAAAAACTTTCCAATGATGAAATTTCAAATACCATGAATGTCATTGCCACCCAAGGGAAAAATATTTGAGATAATTTGGGACTTTCCTGAAGACCCTTAAATAATACCATATAGATAAGCTTATGCATGAGGATGTTCTTAGTCTTCCATTAGATTATATTGATTTGGTAAACTCTATATTACTATTTTGTTTTATTTCTCTTACAATTCATTATTTGAAGCAATCTTTCATATATCTTTTAATATTTTGTGTGCAATTCTTCTACTGAGAACTTTTAAAAAATATCTTTTGACCACTTATGTATTGGAAAACATACCTTGATCTTACATATTTAACTTATTTTCTTTTTCCTTCCTGAATTCTAGACCCTTATTGTCAGAGAGAGTTGATTAAAAGGGTTTTTTTTGGTATCTTTTTCATACTTGTTTGTACCTAATTCAGAGCTTCCCTTCTTTATCCTAGTTGCATTGATTTTTTTCCCTGAAAAAGTTTTTTTTAATTCCTATCATCAAAATTAACTATTTTATCATTCTAATAATCTCCATCCTTTGATTAACATCTCTCCCACCACCTTCAGCCATAGCTGTGAAATGTACCTGCTTTTGTTTTTTCTCATTTTTAATATGACCTTTAGTGTGCATGTTTCATATTCATTTTAATTGGAAATCACATTTTTAAAATTCACTGCCTTCTTATGTTAAAGAACCACACTTTATCCTTTAAATTATATTTATTGGGTTGACTAGTTCTAACTATTGTTTGCAATTTCAGGATGATTCTGTTTAAAGGATACTGTAAAACACAATTTTGCAGCATCTTTGAAATTGTAGTTATTAACTTTACTTTAAAATTTTAGTCCATTAATGTGTTTAAAGTACTATTAGTGAATTAGAAAATTGTCTATTCATGAGCAGAATATTCTTGCTAAATCAAAGAGCAAGCATTTTGGGGTGTCTAGAATGCTGAACTCAGATCAGGAAGACTAGGATTCCAATCCCACCTCTGACCTAAGCTTACTATATGATAAAGGACAAATCATTCAAATTCTCAGAGCCTCAATTTTGTCATTTGTAAAGTAAAACAACATTTGTAGTACTTATCTCACAGGATTATTATGAGGTTTAACACAATGGCACAAAATGAGTCATTAAATGTTTTTCATTCATTCATTCACCAAAATAAAATAATATATGTAAAATACTTTGTAAACTTCAATGCACTACATGAATGGCAGTTATATTTCATTCTCCATTGGAAGGCATGCTTTTTAGAACCAAGCTTCACAAAATCAAAGTTATTTGGTATCTAAAAAGCATATAATATACTTGTCTTAGCATCTAGCCAAGCAATGTAAATATATACCTCACATTTGTGCATGTGCACACATACACAAACACACACACACATACACATTCACAAGCAAATCCCTTCAATCCAACAAAACACATACAGACTTTATGAGCAGTATGAGAAAAGATCACAAGAGTTAAGAGATCTGGTTTCTAGCAGGCTGTGATGTGAATTTGAGGTAAGTCATTTATCCCCCCTGAGTCTCAGTTTCTTTGTGTGACAGGCATTCAAACTGAAAGTGATGTGCTCTATGTGTTATCTCTTCCAGGAATATTTGCCTGTTAATAAAGGGAAATTCCTGAACTCAAAGGGGGGGGTGGTGGTGGAAACCTTCTAATAATGAAATGAAAGGTATACATGTGAGTGACACTCAGGGGGAAGATATTTGAGGACAGACAAATCTTTCCTGATGCCCCTCAAATTATACCATAGATGCTCTGCTTGTGTGTGAAGATATTATTGCCCTTCCTTTAGATTTTATAGGACTATCTCTGAGTCCTTTTGCTCTAATTGACTTAGAGTCAACAAAATTATTGGTGATATTTATTTCCACTCATAAGCATCTCCATTAGTCCTACGTGGTATTATAGAAATTACACTAAATAGTTAAGGTAGTCAGGAGACTTAGTCCTGGCAAAATAGGGTGCTATTGTACAGAATATTTCTCATTATCAAACCATAATTATTCATTTTGAAAATGTGATTGGACTAAATTATTTCTAAGATTCTTTCCAGCTGTAAGTTTCAATTTTTTTTTATTGTATGGGAAGTCAGACTAAACAATTGCTCTTTACTAAAAGTTGATGATAATATGCAATATACTGATAAAAAGAGAGACCACATCTCCATTATTGCCTAGGTATAAACAAGTCTTCCAAAGTTCCCTAGGGTCTGCAGGAAGTCTATTCTGACTGACTCAATCATATCCTCTGAGGTCTCTAAAAACTTTGGAGTTAGAATAAGATTCCAACAGAAAAGAGAAAAGAGAATTCCAACAAACCAACTGTAAGAAAATTGTTTGGAGAATGAGACAAAAGCCCCAGGCCACAGTCTTTATCTTCATGTCCCCAACTACCTCCTTTGCCTGAAGAAAGACCTTATCTATTTCAAAGAATCCTAGGAATTGAATTTTTATCAGGAGTCCTAGTGACATTCCAGGACAGCAACAGCTGGTGGCAGTGTCTGAAATGGGAGCCAAGGACAGACTGGATAAAGATTCACAGTTCTGCAAAAGAGTCACACCATATCTAAGTGGAACATCTTGAGTTCTCTGAAGGACTTGTAAGAGGAGTTATTCCCTTGTCATATATGCTCTCTAAACCAGAGGGATGAGGGAGAAAGGTGAAGAAGTCTTAAAGGAATTAATTAACTTACTAAATTAAAAAGTAGTCAGAACGATATGGAACAACTCATTAGAAGCATTGAATATTTTAAAATGTGCATCTTTTGTCTTTAAATAACAATTTGTTGTATTGAACACTGTCATAATTAATTAATTAGTTAATTAAATATACGCACATACACATACACACATTCTATATATCCCATACTGGTGGGAAAATACATCACAGTCTTTGGGGAAGGAAGGAGTTGTATTTATATCCACTGTACTAATTATATCACCCTACTAAATACCCATTTTCTAAAGTCTAATTAGTCACTAGAAACTTACTAGTTGTGTGGCCTTTGGCAAATGACTTAGCCCTATTTGCCTCAGTTTCCTCAACTGTAAAATGAGCTGGAGAAGAACATAGAAAACCATTCCAGTATCTTTGCTAAGAAAATTCCCAAATGGGGTCATGGAGAGTTGAACCCTACTTAAATAACTGAACAACAACAAAATATAATTAAGCCTGGATAAGTAATTGAAATCAGTAGCATAAGTATCTGCCACATAATCAGGTGCTTAAGAAATGCTTGTTGCCTGCCTGACTAATCTTAGAAATATTTTATAGATGTTTATCAAGTCGTGGCAGAAGGCATCATACGAATCTACTTACCCAAATTCCTCCTCTTTCTTTCATCTATCCAAATTCATCATCTTTTCAGCTGTCTAGGTTCCTAAAATGTAGTTCTGACTATATCAAACCCATATACAAAAAACTCATTCCCTATTACCTTCAGAAACTAATAAACAATCATCTGTTTGACTTCCAAACCTCTTCATCACCTAATGATGACTTACTTCCTTTCCAGTCTACTTTTACTTTATTCTCTTCTATATTTTCTTCCTCTATGAGGAAGAGTGCTTTCATCAACTGTTTCCCAAGCCTCTAACTTTCTGCATCTTAGTTTCCCTAGCTTCCTTCAAGTCTAGGCTAAAGCAATACTTTCTATAAGAAGCCTTCCTATCCTCCTTAATCGTAGCACTTTCCCTCTGAGACAACCTAGGATTGATCCTGTCTATATCATGTTTGCATAGTTTTCATATTGTTTCCCTCATTAGACTGAGTTCATTGAAAGCATGAGCAGTCTTTTGCCTTTCTTTTTATCCCTAAAGCTTAACATAGTGCCTGGTGCTTATTGATAACTCTCAGAAGCATTTTACTACCTAGCTAATTTCCAAATTTGTTGCTAAAAATAATACCAGCTGTATCACCAGGTACATTTTGAAGAAAGAGCAGAATGGCTAGTGATGCTGCAGCAAAGACTGTCCCTAATGAACGCCAGGAATGAGAGGATAAAAAGCTCTAAGGAGAAATTGTATTGATCATTAACGTTATTGTTATCATTCATTGTTTTTGCAGTTGTTATTGGTCCCATTTCCCCCCAAAAGACTGTGAAGCTCCTTGAAGGCAAGGACTACTTATTATACTTCTGCTGCTTCTCTCTGAAACAGGGTTAGACATTAAATAAATGCCATCCATATATTTGTTTATAGATTGATTGATGCATTGATAAGTGTAACTTAGTATGCATACATCTGGGACTTTTCCTACAATTCTGTTCATAAATCTTGAATTTACATGATCATTCACCACAAGATTAGAGATAGAAAGAATCTTAAAGATCATCTAGTCCAACCCCTTCATTTTACAGAAAAGAAAACTGAGTTTCAGAAATGTTAAGCAATTTGCCCAAAAGTCATACAGAAGTTAATGACATAACTAGGCTTTAATTCAAAGTCTTCTGACTCTAAATTTGATGCTTTTTTGCACAACATTAAGCAAATTATCAACAAAAATCATCACCATCACCATCATAATCATTATCTTTACAACAAATATTTCAAGATCATCTACTACACATATGGCATTGTGCTAGTTACTAGAAATTTGGTGAAGTTAAAAGCAGACTAGAAGAACACATTTGAAAGGTATGTAGTAGGATTTGAGACATTGCTTCTACCCAAAAAATATAAGGCAGAAAATGTTCCCATCATTTTTCACTGAACTGGATTGGATGAGAATGATGACCAAAATATACATACATATATCTTCTTAGATCTATTCTGTCTTGGAAAGATTAGATGACATGATCAATTGTATCTTTATGTATATAAAGGACATGAATTTTTCTATTCAATAGTTTAAAAATGAAAGGCTTTTTCATTCGAGAGAAGGGATTTTATTTGTTAATGTTAATGTCCCCATAGCCAGCATTTCAGATCATCCTACTGCAAAATGAATCTTCAATATTATAAATGCTTTCAATGACAATAATCTAATCATTTCTGAAGAATTTATCTCTTTTACACCATTATTTACAGCTATGAGTCATGGATTTTGAAAAAATCAAATATATAAGCAACTGAAATGAAATGGGTGATTATAAATAGACTACAGAACATTATCAAGGATGACTTTCATGGGTAAAGTAGGCATAAAAGGCTTTATCAAGGATAAATATATCTAGAAATGGAAATGGACTAGATATATGGGAGAGCAAAAGATCACAACAAATGCAGAAACAGAGATACCCTGGTGAGTATATCAATGCCTCCAGTCTCTAAAGCTATGATCCTATGATGCTTGGTTCTTTCATTTGTCAGTATCTTTTACATCTGTTTCCCTCTGACTTCCTATTTTCTGATTTAAATTTTAATATCAAGACTGCTGCTCCTCTCATGACATCATATTCAAGCAATCTTCTCCTCCCATTTCAAGTTTGGTTCCACTCCTATCTCCTCTCAGCTCCTCCCTCAACCCCAGCAAGCTGGTCTTGATTTTTTTTTAATATATATATATGAAACTTGTTTGTACATAGTTGCATGTTGTCTCATTAGATTGTGAACTCCTTGGGAGTCAGAACTAGCACAGTGCTTGAAACATAATAAACACTTGTTAAATATTTAGCAATTGAGTGATTCTGAGTTAGAAAAAAATAGAACTGCTTTCCAACCCTATCTCCTATAATACATCACTAGCAGTACCAGTGCTATCTCTTTCCCCTTTCTCTATTCTCTGATTCACGTCCAATCCCTTTCAACTTGCTATTAGCAATTTGTCTCCCAGGACAGGGTCTAAATAATTAATTTATATTGTGGAAAGAACTTTAGACTTTGTTCTGGTTCATTATTTTGGTTCCAACAATAGAATGACCTACAGGAATTTGTTTCCCTTAAATTGCTTTGTTTTCTTGAATAACTAGACAAATAACTACCCTAGTAAATAGATTTTTTTGGCTCCTGATAGAAATAGCTGTTTTTCTAATGGTCAGAATTGGGGAAAGAACAGAAATCATCATTTGAATTCTTTTTTTGTGGGAAGGGAGGAAAGTGTTCACTGTCTGGCCTCAAATCTCTGATATGCCACTTAATATCTCTATAATCTTGAGCAAAACCAAATCTCAATTTTCTAATAAGTTAAATATAGAAGTTTGAAGTAGTTAATCTCTTAGTTCCTTCCCTTCCAGCTTTAAATCTATGATTCTAGGAGGAGTATCTATTTTCTTAATCTTGCCAGACTGAATAAGCATTGGAGTAACTGTCCATCCTTGGATGAGTCACTTAGAGCCCATTCTCCCGCCTCAATCTTGTAAAATGAGAAAGTTGTACTACATGGGCTCCAAAGTTCCAGAGTTCAGCATGAAATCCATAACCTTATGATCCTAAAGATCAGAGGGTTTCTTAGTCTAAAATGCCTTGATTGGACAGGTAATTTTGGACAGGTAAGGTTGTTTTAAAAGCTCAATGCTGAAGAATTCAAATTGAAAGTAAAAAAAGATGTTGCTATGCTCCACTATGTCTTGATTCAGATAGTCTCTATCTTGTAGAATACACATTGGGTGATGAGTCATCAGGTCTTTATGGCATTATAACAAAGGGGATAGGATAATTCTGTATTCCACTCCTGTCTCTGTACCATCTTCCACAACAAAGTGTCTAAAAGTGCTTGCTCTTCATCAGAGTCCCACTATTAGTTTCCTTTAACTCTCTACATAAAGTCTTCCCTGATGGCCCCAGTCCAGTCTTTGGCACACTTTCTTTCCTTTTTTTATTTGCACATATGTTACACACTCATTTGGGTTTAGAAATCTATCTTACCCTAGAGGAAAATAGAAGAAAGGAATAAGAGAAAGGGGACTGAGAGGATGGGGGTGGGGAGGGAAGGAGAGAGGATAGATACAACACACTTTTGGGGAGGGACAGGGAAAAGGAGCGAGAGAATAAAATAAATGGTTTTGGGGGGGAATAGGATTGAGGGAAATACAGCTTGAAATAGCAACTATGGAGGGAAATGTTGAAGCAATTTCTCTGATGAACATACATCCCAAATATGGAGCTGATGGTGTTAAAATACAGACTGAAGCATTTTTTCTCACTTTATTTTTCTTGAGGTTCCCTTTTTTTTGAAGGGTGGGGGGTTATGTTTACTTTTACATTGTAGTAATGTTTTTCATGGCTACACATTTTTAATCTACCTCATGCAGCATACTTTCTCTATGGGGGAATTGGGTGGGAAGAAAGGAGAGAGTTTGAAACAAGGTTTTTGGAAGTAAACTTGCTTTAAACTTGCTGAAACTTGCTTTTGCACATAGCTGGTGGAAAAAAATTAAAAATAAAATAAATAATTTTTAAAATAAATTTTAAAAAATTTGTGCACCTATTATACTTCTTTATTCCAACCTCCGATAAAATGTTTACTGAGAGTAGAGGCTGTTGTTGTTGTCTTTGCAAACTCAGCTCCCAGATTAGTGTTTTTCATGTACAGTCATTTAATAAATATTTATTAAAATTCTTTCTCAATAGATGTGACAGTTAAGGGAGGGTCATCTCTCTTGGGAACCAACAAAGACTTGTTAAATTTTGTACAACAGAATGAGGAAAATTGATCTATATTTAGATCAGTCAACAAGTACTTATTTAGCACCTACTAATGGTCAAATCCCAGGCTTGGTATTACAAAAGATAAAAGATAAAGTACAGTTACTCTATCCTGAAGAAAGATTATATGCATTTGTATGTGTATATAATATATTATATACATACTTATGCCATGAGAAAGTGGGGGAAAATATACAATATATTTCAATACTAAAATCTGTGTTACAATCTGTAAGAGAAAAAGGGGGAGACATTATGGACTGAAGTAGTTAGACAAGGCTTCATAGAAGGGACTTGATTTGAACTTGAACTTCAAAAGAACAGTGGGCTTTGGATAAGCAGAAAGGAAGGAGGAAATCTTGCCAAACTGGAAGACTTATACAGAGGTTTGGAGACATCACTGATGATGATCTGAATGGCACAGGTGTTAAGTCATAAACTCAAAATGACTCTTCCCCTAGTTCTTTTCCTGTAGTGAAATTACTTCTCTTTGTACCATGAGTATTTTTCACTTTTAGCTCAGAAGTCATTGTTTGTCCTTTTAGAACAAATCTAAGTTCATGCAGTCCTAATCTTGGGTATAATTCCAGAATCCACTATATCCAATCTGAAAGGCTAACCAAGTTAGAATGAAACAGTAACTAAGATATAAATGAGTTATGAAATATATATATATATGTATATATATATATATATACATATCTTTAGGGGCAGCTAGGTTGCTCAGTGGATAGAGCACCAGCCCTGGAGTCAGGAGGACCTGAGTTCAAATATGGACTCAGATACTTAATTGCCTACTGTGTGACATTTGGCAAGTCACTTAACCCCATTGCCTTGTGTAAAAAAAAAAATCCCTTAAATATATATATATGTATATTTGTATATTTGTGTGTGTCTATATAAACTCCAAGTATTCTAAGAAGTTTAGAATGGACTAGATACACTGGTATATGAAGATAATGTGTTAAGAAGAACTCACACAAGTCTCCTTTACATAAACTTGATGGTTTTAATTTATTTAATTAAAGTGCCAGTTTTTTATAGTCTAAATCTAAATATTTTGTCAGATGGATCCTGTAACACAAAGTTTTGTGTCTAACAGGGTCATTAAGGAGCATGAAGGTCATTTGTAATCATCTCAATCAATCATTTCGATTTATAGATGAACCTGAGAAACATATAGGTAAAGTGATGGCTCAAGATCACAGAAATAGTAAGTGGAAAAGCCAGCATTAAAACACAAGTATTTTGATTCTACATCTAATTGCCTTTTCTCTTTATCACTCTGACATCTCATGGGTGGATATATTAGTTTTTCCTGACATCAATCTTAAAAATTAGGGACACTGTCAAAGCAACACTGATTTCCTTTAATATTGTATTAGGAAGTTATTATCTATGAATTTATCTAAACCTCATCTAAAACTATAATATTTATACTTTCTTAACTCTGTGGTAGTAAATCCTATAATTTTGTCTTGCACTGTAGTATTTCTGCTTCTTTTCACTAAGCTTATATATCTTCATTGAAAAACTTCAATCATAGTTTTTAGACGAAGTACAAAAAGACCTAGATCAATTTAGAAACCTCTGTAAGTCATGTGATAAAAATATTGCATAGAAAGTATATTGTTATCAGCTGAAGAAACTTGGTCATGACCTGTGGGTCACTTATAAAATATCAAATCAATTTAGAACCAAGAGGGATGCATGTATCTTCCAGAGGGAGAGGAGAAAGCTGTTTCAACCAGGCCTCTAAAGAGGAATTGCTTAGAGATAGAGCAGAGTTTCAATCAATCTTCTTATACATAAACATCTGAAAAAAAATCATTTTGTTTTGTCAAAATATTACCAAACATTCATATATCTAGAAACATCTGAAATTTTGACTGAACTTCTTAGTGCCAAGTAGTTACAGCCAAATTTTGAGGCCACATGGTCCTTGTTTGGGAAGCATATGCTATGTTCATGAGATTTATTTGCTATCCTCTTGTTTTCTAAACTTTCTCTCTGATTTTTCCTTAGTGTTGTAGCCATGGCTGATCTTTAATGGGGAACATAAAATACCTTAGAGGGCTGCTTTGGGGATAATGCAGAATTTGTGAAGCATTTTATCAATTCAGGCTTTATCAGAGATACACATGCTGAGGGTAAATCCTGTACACCTTTGAAGATCTTCCAAAAGCAACTATGGTGAAATACATTGATAATCTCTCTGAGCAGTTTCTGCTTGAGTTGTCATGTCATGGAAAATAGCACCTTGAACCAAAAAAAGAAAGGAAGAAGGAAGGGAAGGGAAGGGAAGGGAAGGGAAGGGAAGGGAAGGGAAGGGAAGGGAAGGGAAGGGAAGGGAAGGGAAGGGAAGGGAAGGGAAGGGAAGGGAAGGGAAGGGAAGGGAAGGGAAGGGAAGGGAAGGGAAGATCATGAGGCCTAAGCTTTTGGATATTAGATATAATCTATTCCAACTCCACAATCATACAGATAAAAGAACTGACATCTGTAGTCATACATGTATTAAATGGCAGAGATAGGATTTGAATCCAGATATCCTGAGTCTAACATCTGCTTGAGCAACTAGCAGCATAAAAGGCAGTGGGGAAAAAAATATAGAGAGCATATCCCTGCCTTCTGCAGCAACTCTTACAAACCATAGAAGATCACAGAGAATTCTCAGACTGGAAGGAAACTTAGAAAGAAGATCCAGAAAAGTTCAACAGTTACCATCACTGCTGAACACTGGAATGGATTGAGACTTAAAAGAAAATTTGAATGAAGATATTCCATGGGCACTTAGGACTTAGGCCTCATGTAGCCAATGGAAGACTCAAATTCTCAAGATGAATGCTGAATCTAATCAGAAGATAAGGACTGTATCTACAAGAAACAACAAAGACCCTTTAAGGTCTGGTTTAAGAACATCACTGCTGGGGAGAAATCTGAGTTAAAGCTTAGTAGTGAGTACCAATAATACCATACCTCCTAAGAGCTCTCTCCGATGCTGTTTTAGACCTTTATCCAGAGTTTACCTCATCTGCTTTCCAACCAGGACTTCTGCCCAGTGTTCAAATCTCAGCTTTTATTGATATTATGATCCTGCCTCAACATGTTTATGATCATCCATTGATCTTCTATGCCTATTAAACTAGCCTTGATTCTCATCTGTGACTAATCTCAGCAGTAATCAATCTCGACCTCTGGGCAATTTTGACCACACCTTTCACTGAAGTCCCACTTATATTGTGCCCCACTCAACCCCAATGAGAATATCTCCTATCTGATTCCCCACCAATACAAAATGCTGCTGCCTTACTTAAAATAGGACAAATAAGGATTGTATCATACAGACCCTTTCATTTTAAAGGTTAAAAAAGGTCATACAGTCAAAAACTTGGAACCTTATTTTCTTTACAACACTGTCAGCTGATATTTCTATCACAATTTGAGATTTGTAGAGTATTTCATATGCATTATCTTTTTATGAACCTTAGCAGTTATCACTGCTGAACATTGGAATATGTTGAGCCTTAAAAGAAGAAAATTCAAATGAAGATAATTCCATGGGCACTTAGGATGTAAGCCTCATTTAACCAATGGAAGACTTAAAAACCAGTAAACTTCTAAAGATAGAATCTTCATTTTACAGATAAAGAACATAAGGCCTAGAAATATTGAGATTAACCACTTTTGTGAGGATCAAATGAGGTATTTATAAAGTACTTATCATAGTAACTAGAACATGGTAAATGTTTAATAAATGCTTATTGCTGGTCAAATCATTCTGTAGAACAATTTAGAATTATGCCCAAAAGGTTATAAAACTATGCCTAGCCAGAAATGTCATTAATGGATCTGTATTTCAAAAATAGAGGCAGTTAGGTGGTACAAGGGCAGCAAGGTGAAAGAGTTGATGGAATGTTGGGCCTAGAGTCCAGAAGACTGATCTTCCTGAGTTCAAATCTAGTCTCAGACACTTATTAGCTGTGTTACTCTGGACAAGTCACTTAACCTTGTTTACCTCATTTGTAAAATGAAATGGAGAAGGCAAACAATTTCAGTACCTTTGTCAAGAAAACCCCAAATAGTATCACAAAAAGTTAGACATGACTAAAAATACAAAGAGATCCCCCCCAAAAGGGAAAAAAGGACTGATATATATACAAAAATATTTATAGTAATTATTTTTGTGGTGGCAAAGAATTGCCTATCATTTAGGGAATGGGAGAACAAACTATAGTATGTGATTAGGATGGAACATTATTGTCCTATAAGAAATGGTGAGAGTAATGGTTTCAGAAAAACCCAGAAGAACTGAATGAATTGATGTAGAGTGAAGGAAGCAGAACTAGTGAACAGAATGAGCAATTTCATAATAATGACCAACTGTGACAGACTTATCTTCTTTGAGCAATACAATGATCCAAGACAATTCTAAAGGATTTATGAAGAAAATTGCTATTCACCTCTAAAGAGAGAACTGATGAATTCATTTCAAATTGAAGTATAATTTTTCTCTTTTTTTCTTGAATTTTTTTTCAAAATATGACTAGTGTAGAAAATGTGTTACATGATTTTACTTGTATAATTAATATCCTATTGCTTGCCCTCTTAATAAGAGGGGAAAAGTTTAAAATTCAAAATTTTTGAAAATGTATGTCAAAAATAAATAACAAATTGGAGAGGAGATAATTTTTTTTAAAAGTCTGTTCCTGGGGCAGCTAGGTGGCACAGTGGATTAGAGCACCAGCCCTGAAGTTAGGAGTACCTGAGTTCAAATGCAACCTCAGACACTTAATAATTACCTAGCTGTCTGGCCTTGAGCAAACCACTTAACCCCATTTGCCTTGCAAAGACCTAAAAAAAAAAAAAAGTTTGTTCCTCTCCCTCAGCATTCAACCTGATATTCAAAAAGCAATTATTTAAGACAGAAACAAATCCAGGACCTCCCAAAGTTAAGGTTAAGGCTAATGCTTTATCCTCTATGCCACCAACCAATCTCATATAATTATTCTGGTTATCAAATCAGTGATTTTGTTAATCTTCCTCAATAGATATATATATATATATATATATATATATATATATATATATATATATATATATACATATATGCGTTGTTGTGTTTTTAGGTAGTGGCATGAACAATGATGTTACCAAATAATAATTCAGTACCCTGTGTAAACAGTAGGTGTTCATTCTCTAAACATTAGTTGAAAATAATCCAGTTGAAGAATCCAACCAGTAGCCTAGCTGAGAAAGCAAAATTTGTATGTACTGTCCCATCTTGCCTTTAAATACCACTCTCCTTTCATTCATTCAACATTCCAGATCTCTTTGTATCAATCTACTTTTGCCCAGGGCATTATCATTCAAGATCCTATCCCTGCCCCTCCCCCCATCTGTTGACCTATAGCATCAGAACTCTGTTCTCAGCTAGCTGTAATAATGAAAAAGGATCTTATAAACTAAAGAAGGATATGATGATGGTAATTAAAGCATTGCCAAAGGGTATGGGGGGGGGGGGGCAGTATTTCATTTTAATTGAGGAACTTTGAGCAAATTAAAAATCCTCAAGATTTACATTTTGAAAACTTGGTGATATTTCCCCATATGAGGATTTGTTGGAGGAAATGAGGATGCACAGCATGAAGAAGACTGTAACAACTAGAGTGAGCTTTGCTTTCTGAGTATCTAAATGTTCTCATGGAAGAAATTCTAAAAGATAAGGTTGTTTGACTTCACCAACTCTATTTCTTCCCTGTTCTGCTCCACCCATCAAACATGTTCTTAGGAAAGGGTCCAGTAATAATGTAACTCCCTTAAGGATAGGGACTATTTGTTTATTTTTTTCCCTATAATTTTAGTCCTAGGGTCTAGAAGGGCTGTTTGGCACAAGAAGGAACTAATTGGCATTAGTGACAGGTAACAGAAAGCTTTCTTTTTTCAAAAGGATAATAAAATTTTAAATGAAAAGAATTAAGTTCGGAAAATGGAATAAAAAGTATCTGCTAATAGTACTTTGAAATTACACATTAAGGAGGAAGGAAGAGGATGCAGAGAAAATGGTGAAGCTAAAGAGTTGGAAGAAAGCTAAGAGGAGAATTGAGAGATGTGACCACTCTGAAGGTGAGGTAGGAGAGAATATCTGGTAGTGGAGGTAGTCGGTAGTGACAAAATCTTCAGCTATATCAAGAAAGACTAGATCAAGACTGGGATATAAAGCATTGGAGAAAACCTGGCAAATGTAGGGAGAATTATTTTTTTCCATGTACTCTATGATGCAGCTTCAATGGTCTTCTTGTTCCTCAAACATATCTCCTATCTCTGTCTCCTATCTCTGTATCTTTTCATGATTCTACCCCATGTCTAGAATATTGTCCCTTCCCAACATATTCTCCCCTTCCCCTTCTACCTCCTTTCTCTCCTGCTCCCCTTCAAGATTCAGTTCAAGTTCCATCTTTTATAGGTGATCATTCCTGGTCTACCTGATCATCCTTCTCTGTGAGATTATCTTCCCTAGAAATTATCTCTTATATCTATGGATGAGTAAGAGTTCATGATCAAAAAATGAATAGAGGATCTCAAGAGGTAAAAATGGACAATTTTGATTATATACAATTTTAAAAGGCTTTTGCACAAAAAAATACAGTTAAAATTAAAAGAGAAGGTAAATGAAAAAAATAACCTTATGACAAGTAACTTTGATGAGGGTATCATTTCTGATATATATACATATATATGTAATTATAAGAAACTGATTGATATTTTTAAGTCATTCCACAATTGATAAATGATCAAAGGAAATAGGCAGTTTTCAAAGGAAGAAAATCAACTATCAAGAGCCATATAAAAAACTGTAAATCATTAATAATTAGAGAAATGCAAATTGAAACAACTCAGAGTTTCCATATCATACCTATCAAACTAACAAGGTTGATAGAAAGAAAAGAAAAATGTAATATCTGTGGGGAAATTGGCACATGAATGCATTGTTGGTGTAAAGTGATCTACCATTCTGGAAAGCAATTTGAAACTATAACCAAAAACTATTAAGCTATGTATACCAAGAGATATCACTACTGTATTTCCTTCAAAAAGAGGTCAGTGAAAGAGGAAAAGGATCAATATGTATTAAAAAAAATTAGATCATCTCTTTTTGTAATGCAAAAAATTTAAAATTGAAGAGGTGTCCATCAACTGGAAAATGGCTAAATAAGTTATGGCATATAAATGTGATGGAGATTGTTTCAAAAGAAACTGGTGATTGCTTTTAGAAACTAGCTAAGAGTGGATGAAGTAAGCTTCAGGAAAACAATTTATATAACAACAAAAGTTTAAAGAAAAATAACTTTGAAAGATATGATCAACACAGTAACCAAAGTTCCAAAGGACATACTACTCAACTCCTGACAGAGAAGTGTAGATTAAGCCTTTTGGGGCATGACAAATTCAGGAATTTATTTTACTTGAATGTATATATTTTTTAATTTTTTTTCTTTCTTCTTCAATGGGCATTTGTAAATGGGCAAGTGGAATTTTGCTACTTGAAAGAAATTAATTTTAAGAAGATTTCAGAACATTTCATTCGTATTGAATATTTCTTCTTTGTGTATTTTTTTTGCATGGTATCTCCCCTATTAAACTGGGATTTCCTTGAGATTAAGAATTCTCTCTCTGTCTCTCTCTCTCTTTCTCTCTCTCTCTCTCTCTCTCTCTCTCTCTCCATTTCTCTCTCTCCCCCCCCCCGTCTCCCCCTCCCCCTCTCTGTCTGTCTGTGTGTGTGAGAGTGTGTGTGTGTGTTTCCTCAATCCCCTGAACTTAATAACTTAATTACTTAACAACTTAGCTACTTAAATAGTAATTACTACTTAATAACTAATAATTAACATTTATTGGCTGTATGATTAAAAGAACTCATGAAG
The DNA here is from genome assembly GCF_037893015.1 of Macrotis lagotis. Lineage (NCBI taxonomy): Eukaryota > Metazoa > Chordata > Mammalia > Peramelemorphia > Peramelidae > Macrotis > Macrotis lagotis. Next base: position 601,346,772 of record NC_133658.1, on the reverse strand, counting down.
GAGTAGATGTTTCAGGTATAGAAAATTTGTGATGACAGGATCAATTACTAAAAGTGGAATCAGGAAGACATAAGTTCAAATCCTACTTCTAAAAACGTTTTCATTATATGATAATGGGCAAATTTCAACCTTCTTTTTCTTCATCTGTCAGATGGGGAATATAATAACCATAGGATCTATCTCCAGTGAATAGTATGAGTTTCAAATAAGATAATATGTGTAAAATATTTTGTCATATATTTAGAGCTAGGAGGGACTCAAGAAGGCATTTAATCTAGCCTTCTTATTTAACAGATGAGGAAGCAGAGGCTCAAATAAATTAAATTATTTGCACAAAGCCATACAAGTCATAAGTAGTAAAATTATTAGATACCCCACCACACTTAATATTAGATACCCCACCACACAGTTAATACTGTGACTCAGAATAAGTCATTGATCTTCTCTATGTCTCAGGTTCTTGCTAGATATATATAGAAAAGTTGAGGATTTATGAGGGTTTATTTTATAACCTGCAACTTTGCTAAAATTGCTAATTGTTTCCAGTAGTTTTTTAGATGATTTCTTGGCATTCTCCAGGTAGACCATCATGTCATCTGCAAAAAGTGAGAGTTTTGTCTCTTCCTTCCCAGTTCTAATTCCTTCAATTTCTTTTTCTCCTCTAATTGCTGATGCTAACATTTCTAATACAATATTGAATAGTAGTGGTGATAATGGGCACCCTTGTTTCACCCCTGATCTTATTGGGAATGCCTCTAGCCTCTCCCCATTGAATATAATGCTTGTTGATGGTTTCAGATAGATACTGCTAATTATTTTAAGGAACAGTCCATTTATTCCTACACTCTCTAGTGTTTTTAGTAAGAATAGATACTGTATTTTGTCAAAAGCTTTTTCAGCATCTATTGATATGATCATATGATTTCTGATAGGTTTGTTGTTGATATAATTGAGTATACTAACAGTTTTCCTAATATTGAACCAACCCTGCATTCCTGGAATAAATCCTACTTGATCATAATGTATTATCCTAGTGATGACTTGTTGTAAACGTTTTGCTAAGATTTCATTTAGGATTTTTGCATCTATATTCATCAGGGAAATAGGTCTATAATTTTCTTTCTCTGTTTTAACTTTTCCTGGTTTAGGTAGCAGTACCATATTGGTTTCATAGAAAGAGTTAGGCAGAGTTCCATCTTTCCTTCTTTTTCCAACGAGTTTATATAGGATTGGAACCAATTGTTCCTTAAATGTTTGGTAGAATTCACTTGTGAATCCATCAGGTCCTGGAGATTTTTTTTAGGGAGTTCAATAATACCTTGTTGAATTTCTTTTTCTGAGATAGGGTTGTTTAGGTATTTAATCTCTTCTTCATTTAACCTGGGAAATTTATATTTTTGTAAATATTCATCCATTTCACTTAGATTATCAAATTTATTGGCATAGAGTTGGGTAAAATAATTCTGAATTATTACTTTAATTTCCTCCTCATTGGTGGTGAGTTCACCTTTTTCATTTATAGTACTAACAATTTGGTTTTCTTCTTTCTTTTTTTTAATCAAATTGACCAGAGGTTTATCAATTTTATTGTTTTTTTCATAATACCAACTTTTGGTTTTATTTATTAATTCAATAGTTTTTTTCTTTTGATTTTATTAATTTCTCCTTTAATTTTTAGAATTTCTAATTTGGTATTTGATTGGGGATTTTTGATTTGTTCTTTCTCTAATTTTTTTAGTTGCATGTTTAGTTCATTGATTTCCTCTTTCTCCAATTTATTCATATAAGCATTTAGAGCTATAATATATCCCCTGAGAGTTGCTTTGAATGAATCCCATAGGTTTTGGTATGTTGTTTCATTATTATCATTATCTAGAATAAAATGGTTAGTTCTTTCTATAATTTGTTTTTTGGTCCACTCATTTTTTAAAATGAGGTTATTCAGTTTCCAATTTGTTCTGGGCTTTTATCTCCTTGGCCCAGTATTGCATATGACTTTTATAGCATTGTGATCTGAGAAAGATGTATTCACTATTTCTGCCTTTCTGCAGTTGATCATTAGGTTTTTATGTCCTAGTACATGGTCAATTTTTGTATAAGTTCTATGTACTGCAGAGAAAAAGGTATATTCCTTTCTATCCCCATTCAGTTTCCTCCATAAGTCTACCACATCTAATTTTTCTAACAATCTATTTACCTCCCTAATTTCTTTCTTGTTTGTTTTATGATTCAATTTATCTAGATCTGATAGCGGGAGGTTGAGGTCTCCCACTAGTAGAGTTTTGCTGTCTATGTCTTCCTGTAGTTCTTTCAGCTTCTCCTCTAAGAATTTGGATGCTGTCCCATTGAGTGCATATATATTCAATATTGAAATGACTTTATTGTCTATGGTACCTTTTAGGAGGATAAAGTTTCCTTCCTTATCTCTTTTAATGCTATCTATTTTTGCTGCTGCTTTGTCTGAGATAAGGATTGCTACCCCTGCCTTTTTTACTTCAGCTGAAGCAAAATATAGTTTGCTCCAACCTTTTACCTTTACTCTATATGTATCTCTCTGCTTCAAATGCGTTTCTTGTAAGCAGCATATTGTAGGATTCTGGTTTTTAATCCACTCTGCTATTTGCTTACATTTTAAGGGAGAGTTCATCCCATTCACATTCAAGGTTATGATTACTAATTCTTTATTTCCCTCTGTGCTATCTTCCTTCTATTTGTATTTTCCCCCTTTCCCCCCCCTTTTTATCCATATTCCCCAGTATTTTGTTTCTGAATACCACCCCTTTCAGTGTATTTGTCCTCCTATATCACACCCTCCCCTTTCTTTCCCCTTTCCCTTTTTCCCCTTTTCCCTTCCCTTCCTTTTGTTATTTCCCCTTATTTCCCCCCACTCCTCTTCCTTTTCTCCATCCCCCCTCCCCTTTTCCTCTTTTAATACTTGAAAGGTTAGATGTTTTATAAGTTAACTGAGTATGTGCAGGTTGACTTTAAGCCAAGTCTGCTGAGAAGAAGATTCAGGTGTTTCTCCTCTGCTCCCTTCTTCCCCTCTATTACCATAGGGGTTTTTTGTACCTCTTAGTATTTCTTTTAAGAGGTTTGCTTCATGTGATAGAAGGGGAAGAGATCAGGAGACTTTAGAACTGTGCCTGTCTTCTCCCCGCCATCTTGGCCAGAAGTCTGTCTCAGGTTCTTCATAAGTAAAATAACAAGTTTGGACCTGATAGAACTCTCGGACCTGTTTCAACACTAAAATTTACTATCTTTCTATGACTCCTAAGCTTTATTTTATTTTATTTTATTTTATATGATTTTATTTTATTTTTCCCAAGTTACATGCAAAAACAACTTTCAATATTCACTTTTAAACCCTTGAGTTCTGAATTCCAAACCCTCCTCCCACCCCAACCCCACCCCCACTAAGAAAGCAAGTCATTTGATATAGGTTAAAAATGTGCAGTCATGGAAAAAATGACCTCAATAGTCATATTGTAACAGTAAACCTAACCCTGTCCAAAAAAAAAAAAAAAGAAATTTCAAGAAAATAAAGTTTAAAAAAAGTATGCTTCAAATCTGTATTTAAACAGCATCAGTTCTGTCTTTGGGATTTTGGGATGGATATTATTCTTTAACATAAGTCCTTCAGAGTTCTTTTGGGTCACAGAATTACTGAGAAAAGGTAAGTCATTCACAGCTGATTATTCTACAAGATTACTGTCACTTTGTACATAGCACATTTCCCATTGCATATGTTCATGTAAGATTTTACTGAAAGCATCCTGTTCTTCATTTCTTATAATAGAATAGCATTTCATCTTAACCACATAACACAATTTGTTCAACCATTCTCTAACTGATGGGCATTCCCTCATTTTCTAGTTCCTTATCATCAGAAAAGAGATGCTATAAATATCATTATACATATAATATATTCTTCCTGTTTTTCATCTCTTTTGAAATATAGACATAGCAATGACATTGCTAGGTCAAAGAGTAGGAATGGTTTTATAGCCCTTTGGATATAGTTCCAAATGGCTTTACAGAATTGTTGAATCCTCTCACAACTCCTCCAACAAGGAATTGATGCCTTATTTTTTCCTACATTTCCTCCAACATTTCTCATTTTCTTTCTATTAGTTAAAATAATAGATAGTACCTTAGAATTTTTATAACCCACATTTCTCCTATCAATAGTGAGTTAGGACATTTTTTTTAATGGTTTAAATAGATAGTATTGATAAACTCATCAGAAAACTATTCATATCTTTTGATCATTAGTCCCAATCTAACGGGGGAGAGATACTATGCAAAGAAAAATACATAAAGAAGAAATATTCATTACAAGTGGAATGTCATCATTTCTTAAAATTAATTTCTTTCAATTAATTTTCTTTCACTCTCCCATTCTCTACTTCCCATTGAAAAAGAAAGGAAAACAAAATTTTTATAACAAAAATATACATTCAAGCAAAATAAATTCCTGAACTTCTCATGCCCAAAAATGTTTAATCTGCACTTCTCTGTCAGGAGGCGAGTTGTATGTCCTCTGTAACTTTATTTGATGACTGTGTTGATCATGTATTTCAAAGATATTTGTCCCTGGGGTGGCTAGGTGCTACAGTGGTTAGAGCACTGGCCCTGAAGTCAGGAGTACCTGAGTTCAAATCTGACCTCAGACACTTAATAATTACCTAACTGTGTGGCCTTGGGCAAGCCACTTAACCCCATTTGCCTTGCAAAAACCTAAAAAAAAAAGAAATTTGTCTCTAAAATTTTACTGTTATTTCTTATAAATTTAACTTAGTACTCTGTATTTGAGAAATGAGGTCTTTATCAGAGAAATTTATTTCAATATTTTTCCCACAGTTAGTATTGTTAACTATATTTCCTACCATCCTATTCACCCCATCCCCATTTTTTCTATTCTCCATCTCCTTGAAAAGTGTTTTGTATCTGACTAGCCCCTCCCACAATCTTCTCTCCTTTCATCTACCTCTCTTCCCCCTTTCTCCCATCCCTTTTCTTCCTGCTCTTTTCCTCTAGGGTAAGATAGATTTCTATACTCATTGAGTTTATATCTTACTTCCTCTTTGAGTCAATTCCAATGAGAGTAAGGTTCACCCTCTCCCTCTCACATCCCCTCCGGCCCTTCCAGTCCACTGCAAAAGTCTTTTCTTGCCTCTTTTATGTGAAATAATTTATCACATTCTCCTTTCCCTTTTCCCTTTCCCCTAGTACATTTGTCTTCCACTGAGTAACTCCATATTTTTAATATATTATCTCTTCAAATTCAGCTCCCACATGTGCCATGTCTAAATGCTCCTTCTGACTGCCCTAATAAATGTGAAAATTCATTTGAGTTGGCAGTATCATCTTCCCATGCAAGAATATAAGAAGTTCACCATCTTTAAGTCCCTTATGATTTGTCTTTCCTGTTTATCTTTTTATGCATCACTTGAACCTTGTATTTGAAGATCAAATTTTCTGTTTAGCTCTGGTCATTTCATCAGAAAAGTTTGAAAGTTCCCCATTTCATTGAATGTCAATCTTTTCCCCCAACAGAGTATGTTTCCCCTGAAAGAGTTTTGCTAGGTAGTTGATTCTTGATTGTAATCAAAGTTCTTAGAATATCATATTCCAAGCCCTAAGATCCCTTAATGTAAAAACTGCTCAATCATATGTTCTCTAAATGTGATTCCACAATAAGTGAATTGGTTCTTTCTGGCTGCTTGCAATATTTTTTCCTTGACTTGAGATATCTGAAATATAGTTATAATATTTCTGGCAATTTTCATTTTGAGATCTCTTTCAAGAGGTAATTGGTAAATTCTTTCAATTTCTATTTTTCCCTTCTGCTTCTAAAATATCAGGGCAGTTTGCCTTGATGATTTCTTGAAAATGATTTCTAGACTCTTTTTAATAGTTCATTAATTTTTAAATTATCTCTCCTGGATCTGCTTTTTAGGTCAGTTGTTTTTTCTTTTTTTTAAATTAAAGATATTATTTGAGTTTCACAAATCCCCCCATCTTACTTCCCCCCCCCCACAGAAAGCAATCTGTCAGTCTTTACTTTGTTTCCATGTTGTACATGGATCCAAATTGAGTGTAATTAGAGAGAAATCATATCCTTAAGGAAGAGACAAGAAGTCTAAGAGGTAACAAGATCACACAATAAGATATCTGTTTTTTTCCTAAATTAAAGAGAATAGTCCTTGAACTTTGTTCAAACTCCATGGCTCTTTTCAGTTGTCTTTTCAAAGAGATAGTTCACATGGTCTTCTAATTTTTTATTATTTTGGTTTTGTTTTATTGTTTCTTTATATCTCACAAAGTCATCAGCTACCTTTTGCTTCATTCTGTCTTATAAGGGATTATTTTCTTTAGTGAATTTTTGTATCTCCTTTTCCATTTGGCCAATTATGTTGGCATTTTGGTTCTTTTTTTCCATTGACCCTGTCTAGTTTTTAAGGTGTTATTTTCTTCAGTATTTTTTGGTATCACCTTCACCAAGCTGCTGATTTGGTTTTTGTGATTTTCTCAAATCCCTCTTATTTCTCTAAATTTTTCCTCTACCTCCCTTTCTTGATTTTTCAAAATCCTTTTTTGAATTCTTCCATAGCTTGAGTCCAATTCAAATTTTTTTGGAGACTTTGGATATAGAAGCTTTTATTTTGTTATCTTCTGAGTGTCTTTTGATTCTCTATATGACCATAGTAACTATCTATACTCAAGATGTTTTTTTCCTTATGTTAGTTGCTCATTTTCCCAACTTATGACTTGATTTTTAACTCTTTGTAAAGGTGGAGCTCTGTTTCCAGGATGGAGGATGTACTGTTCCCAAGCTCTTGAGGGTTTTTTGTAGCAGCTGTTTTCAGAGATATTTCTAGGAAACTGCAAGTTTCCTCCAAGGTCTTATGAGAAGTAATGACTACTCTCCTGACCTGTGCTCTGGTCTATGGGTGACCACAAGCTCTCTTTCTGCTCTGGAACGATGAGGAGAATCCCTGCTATGCTGTGTCAATAAATTCTGTTGTTTTTTAGTTCCTCTTCCTGGGACTGGGACTTTAGACAGTTTCCCAGATCTGAGTATGGGTAAAATAACAGTCTTGCCTCAGAGAGAGCAAAGAGATCCCTATAATCACCTTCTGACCCCCTTAGTGTCCATGGATTGCGAGTTCCAGAAGAAATTGTTTCTATTGATTCAGTGGCTCCCAAAGTCTGCTCCTGGTCTGTTGAGTCTGGGTCTGCTTTGAGGTCTGAGCTAAAATACCCTACATTCTCACCATGGTGTGGCAGACTTTTCCTGCTGACCTCCCTTGTTGTCCTTGGAAATCTCTGAACTGAGAGATCTTGAAATAGCCAACACTGCTACTAACCCATTTACCCAGCTTTCTGTTCCTAGATGGCTTGGGCAATTTGACGTTGTCCTGAGCTCTTCTCTTCCTAGGGCAGTAGACCATTTCCTCTGATCTTCCAATTTATCTTGGGTTTTTTTGTGAATTCTGCCACACTAGAATTTGGTTAGTCTTTTTTTTTTTTTGCAGTTTGAATAATGTCTCTTGAAGTAGCCTTTCAGACACCGGTTAAATATTTCTATACCTTGTTGGTACCTGTATGACATCTTTGTATTGCTTACTTACATAATTTCTGTGCTTAGTGGTCCTATTCTGACAATATAATTTCCTAGTCCACCATGATTGCTTTCCTTGGTTTGCAATGGATACTGTTCTACTGACCAAGTCCTTATCCCTTTCCCTGCTTTGAACTGAATTCCTTGATTGATCTGAAGAAAAATTTTTGTTCCCACTGCTCTCTGGTCCTTCCTCTGGTCTGACTCTTTTGAGTCACCACAAGAAATATGAAGCAAAAGCCTATTGAGATAAAATGTACATGAAATGATAAGGACCTAGGTTTGGATGAGAATTATAGAAATGGAAATGGGTGATCTGGTACAAGAAATCAGAGTAAGAATCAATAACATAGGGGTGGCTAGGTGGCATAGTGGATAAAGCACTGGCCTTGGAGTCAGGAGTACCTGGGTTCAAATCCAGTCTCAGACACTTAATAATTACCTAGCTGTGTGGCCTTGGGCAAGCCACTTAACCCCATTTGCCTTGCAAAAAAACCTAAAAAAAAAAAAAAGATCAATAACATATAGTGAAAAGGAAACAAAAATGACTACAAAGTTCTGAGTCTGAGTGACTATAAGAATGATAATACTAATAATAGTAATATACAAACCAGAAGGAAGAACTTGATTGGGGAGGGGAGTTCTTGGATGAGCTTAGGAAGAGTGGAATAAATTTTTTTTAAACATATTGTTTTTAAGGTCATAGTGAGATATCTAGGTGTAGATAGTGAATAGTAAGGGTGAATAGTAAGACTCTGGGACTCAGGAAAGTGGTAAGAACGAAGATATGAATGTTGAAATCATCCATATGCCTTGAGATTTGTGAATTGCTGAGGAAATTACTGGTAAAAAGAAAAAAATGCATTGCCATTGGAAAATCCATGTGTTGTCATCCTCACATAGAAGAAAATTTAAGGAATGTTACAACAGACCCAAATTCACTTGGAGAGAAGTTTAAAGATCACCTAATGAGAAGATCAGAGTTCAGAGATTTAGATTAGGAAGGGATTTTAGAAACTAATAACTCCAACCCACCAATATTATTGATAAAGAAACTAAAGCAGAGAAATTTAGTGATTTGACCAAGGTCATACAGCACTGTCAGAGGAGATATTTGAACTCAGCATTTCCTGACTCTGTCTAATAGCCAAGACCCAAAAGTAACAAAGAACAGAGTCAAAAACTACTAGTTCTAATTCCAATGATCCTGTTACCAAAATTAATAGTGACTATTAATTATTTAAGGTGTGGAATCATTTCAAGTGGAGTTGTGATTCAGAGGAATGAGCAAAAAACTCCAAATCAGGAGACTTGCATGCATTTTTCTTACTGTCACTGGGATTTAGGTAGAAGTCAATTTTCCTCTCTATGCTTCCCTTCCTTCTTCACTCAAATGGGACTACTAACATCTTCTAGCAGCATTGTGATGAGCATCAGATGGCACAAAGGATGTGCTTGAACTTTGACAGAAGTAGTTTCCTATAAAAAGAATCCAGTGGTTTGGATTATTCTGAAAATTACCAAAAGATGCCATGACAAGATCCATGAAATGACTCCCCAAAAATGTATTTTAATTGTGACAAAGCATATGGCTTACCTCATAGCCCCAAATAAAAGTATGAATGCTTCAAGAAAAGAATGATGGTCCTGAATGGCAGCATGCACAAGGTGCTTGCTTAGGACTAATACCTATCATAGGAATTTTTGTTTTATTCTTTCTCCCCCACCCTTCATCCCATGCACACACTGTGAGAAAGCTGGCTGTAATACTTTTGTTAATAGCTAGAATTCTCTGGAGTTTACTTTCTTCAGTTAACTATGAAGGAAACTGCCAATATAGAATAAAGACTGGCAGCTAACCCCTGATAAGGTAAGAGTGTAAGTCAGAAGACCATGTTTTAAGTGAGGAAATCCATAGCGTAATTACACATTACTATTTTCTATTTCAATCCATGGCGATTCCCAGGACACTGGTTTTTAACTAGCAGCTCTCCCTTGTTGCTAGGGAAACACTGCTCCCACCCAAAACATTTTGGAAATGGCATTGACTAGTTTTTTTGACTTGTTTTCCTCCTCTCTTTATGATAACCTCAGCTGTTAAAAGTGTTCATGAGAAAAGTTTTAGAGATTTCACAATTTAAAAAATAACTACTTTGCTTGTATTCTATAATTTGATCTTTATTCACAAAATATCACAACCAGAAGGGATTCCAACAGGCATTTTGTAAAATTCCCTTATTTAAAACCAAGAAAATTGGGGTGGCTAGGTGGCATAGTGGATAAAGCACCAGCCCTGGAGTCAGGAGTACCTGGGTTCAAATCCGGTCTCAGACACTTAATAATTACCCAGCTGGTGTGGCCTTGGGCAAGCCACTTAACCCCATTTGCCTTGCAAAAAATCCTAAAACAAAAAACAAAAACAAAAAAAAAACCTAAGGCCTGGGGAAAGTTGACTTAACCAAAGTCACACATTTAATCCAAGGTAAACATCATTAATTATATAGACATTCTATGTAAAGTTGTATACTTATATTGTCCATATAAACAAGGTCTTCATTAAGAGCAAAAACATAATTAAATTTTATGTCTCATTTGACTATGTTCATTCCTTCAGAGATACTGATGAGAACTCATGGAAGAAGGTGACCACTGAGAATGTGATATGACTTTGGGATTATTAATGTGAAATTCCCATTCATGCTTTCACACACAGGCACACACACACACACACACACACACACACACACACACATACACAAAACTTTCTGCTGATGGCTGAAAATCTGCCATTTGGAGTCAGGAAGGTTTAGGTTCAAATTCTTTCTTGGAGATATATACATATACATATATATGTATATGTATATGTACATATTTTCACCCTGGGTCAAACAGACATGCAATATTCTCAAAGAGTTAGCAAATGATGTATAAGACATAAAACCCCATAGACACTAAATAATTGAAAAAGAACTTAACCCACAAGGCAGAATGGAAACTTAAGGTGAGTATGAGCCAATTGCAACATATAAATGAAAAACGTGAAGAAAAATAGAAGTAAAAAATGTGAGAAAACTATATTATGGAAAAAGAAGATAACTGGGCTTGTGGTGAGATGATCTATCCCCTTATTAGAATGTATGTTACTTAAGGGCAAAAAATGTTGGGGTGTCAGAGTTTTGATTAATCATTTCGATTGTTTTGCTTTTATCACCAGCACTTAGCATAATATTTGGCAATTCGCAAATTAATTGATTGAGATCACAGATCTATTTGAGCATTCAAAAAACAGTGGACAGCTCATGTGACCTTTCTGAGTCTTAGTTTACTTCTAGAAAATGGACAAGATAGGGTCTATGTGGCACAGGAGACAGAGCACTAACCCTGTAGTCAACTGTGGCGTCAGACACTTGACACTTAATAACAGACCCTGGGCAAGGTACTTAACCCCATTTGCCTCACCAAAAAAAAAAAAATGATAAAAGCACCAATGTCATAGCAATGATATGAAAATCAAAAAGAAAGAATAATTTAAAGAGCTTAAACTTTAAAGCTTTGTATAAATGTCAGATACTTTTCATATCCTGGTGACAAGGTATTGTCCTTACCTAAAGGCAATTATATCTTTTTTCCTGCTTTACTAAAGTCATTTCATCTTTTTTTTTTCCTTCAATGTGTTCATTATAAAAGCTTCTATGTTTCAATATAGTTCTAGTTTAGTAGGGGAGGCCATTGTTGATGTTGACTTTCTTTTTCCTTTTAGTATGTTCAAATTATTTAAATAGACAATATTTATTCATTATGCTAGAATATCTTTGATTATTCCTTTTCCATTTCCTGTGAGATTTTTATTTGAGGCTTTTTGGTTACTTTCTTTTTCACAAAAATCACAAAACTCCAAAGTTAGAAATAAACAAATGAATCCCCACAATCCAACCAATAACCAAAGGCTATATTTACAACAAAGCATCCAACAAGTAGCCATTAGGACTTTACTTTAAAATTTCTACTGAGGGACAATCCACTAATTCCTGAGGAAGACCATTCTGCTTTTCAGTGCCTCTAATCATAACACTCTTTTTCTTTTAAGTCTAAATTTGCCTCTTTGAAATTTCCACCCCCTCTCCTAGTTTTATATTCTAATGCTAAAATGATCAAGTCCATGCTTCATTCACTTCATAGCCTTTTAGATTCTTGAAAACACTCATTTTGTTTCCTCTGAGTCTCCTCTAATTTTTGGATTAAATATCTCTACTTCCCTCAACTGATCTCCCTATTACATAAATCTATGCCCTCAATGTCCATATTTTCATCCTCTGGATGCTCTTCAATTTCTCATTCTCCTTTTAAAATTCTATGAATTAAATATCTTTTTCAAGATGTGATTTGACTAGAGTCATATATTACAATTATCAGCTCTTTTTTCCCCACTGCTTCTTTTAGCCTAAGATAACATAAATTTTCTCTCAATCTCTATAAAATCCCACTTGTATAGAATTGTAATCTCTTAACCCCCAGATCTTCTTTAAACAATTCTAGCCAATCTTACTTAACTGGGTACTTTTAAGTTTGTCAAGTCTAAATATACATTTATTGTTATTTCATTCAGCTCAATTTTCTGCTTTGCCATGATTTTTTTTGTTCATCTGTTAGCTATTCTCACACCTTCTCCATTTTTATTTCACCTGCAAATTGAATAAACTTGTCATCCATGACTTTATCCAAGTCATTTATGAAAATGCTAGCTTAAGGCAATGCACAAAAATAATCTACTAAAGTTCACATCAAACCATTAATTATGACTTTTGGATCCCAGCCATTCAATTATCTCTGAATTTATCTAATTGTCCTAACATTTGGTCCACATCTCTCCATCTTTTTCATAGGCATTCCAGAAATACTTCATCAAGTGCTTGGTGAAAATCAAAGGATACAATATGGATAATATGCCCCTAATCTGTTTATTTTGCAACCCTGACAAAAAAAGGAAATGTATTTGGTTTGGTAACACCTGTTCCTGATGAAGCAAAGAAGACAGTCACCTGGAACAGAATTGACCTTTAACCAGTGGGTGACTGCAGTTGTACAAAGCAGGCCAGAGAGAGGAGAGTCAGCTCAAAGAGAAGTTCAATTTCAGAATGAGGGAAATGACACTTGCAAATGGAACCCCAGCCCCTACCCCAAAAGGAAAGCTTATCTTTCTGGGGAAAGTCACAGTTTATTTATATACATATATATGTAGATACACATACACACACATATACCTATATACATATAAACACAAACCATGATAAAATCAGTTATAGGTCTTGAGTTGCTGTTCTCAATAGTTCTTAAGTTGATTGTCATGAGTCTTGGGAGTCCTGATCACTCTATGGGATACAGAAACACAGTTCTGTAGGAGTGCAGTATTGCAAGCAGATCAATAGATGGATATTGGTTTTCAAATTCCTGGGAAATAGGAGATGCTAAAATGATAAATCCCTCAGTGAACACATGATGCAGGTCAAAGCAGTATACTTTGCCAGAGGATAAGATCATCAGAATGCAAGGGATTATTGTTATCCCAAGCATAGGACATAACTCTGTTTCCAAAATATTTTGACATGACCAACCTCCATCCCAGGGAACATGATAAAACTGCCCACAATCAGAGAACTGATGGACTCCCAGTATAGCATGAAGCTTTATTTTTTTTTTTGCTTTATTTTTTGGTGCATGACTAATGCAAGAATTTGAGTGTGTGTGTGTGTGTGTGTGTGTCTGTGTGTGTGTGTCTGTGTGTGTGTGTGTGTGTTTTGCTTTTCTTGTCTTCTCAAGGAGTGAGGGGGAGGTAGGAAGTGGATAAGGATATAAGGATAGCATCTGTACTTCCATTGGTATAGAGAGTTCCTAGAAGTGGAAACTCTTGCTGCCAGGACAGGTAGGCAACTTCTCCACAACTTCTCATCTTAGAGTTTCTGGGAATGTTTAGCATTTAAGTGATTTGCCTAGTTATTCCACCAGCACATGTCAGAGTGGAATTTGAACTCAGGTCCTTGTGCTTCCCAGTGCTTGTATTCACTATGTCATGAGATCTCCAAAATTGAAATAAAAAAGAGAATTATCTGTCATCTCTCTTTTTTTTTTCAGTTACCATGTCCCACCTTCCCTGAGTTTCTTGGGGTGGGGGGGATCTTTCTCGTCCCTTTCATCACCAGCCTTAGTTTATTCTGAGATTTAGCAATCATGATATTGTACAGTATCACAACACACTTTCTGTAATCATCTTCTGCAATCTATCTTTGTATATATCTGTCTTAAACTTGTCTATTAGCGAATTCTCTGTGCATCTACATCACTCTCTTCAGATAGCTCTTATTTTTCGTACTTATAAGAATAATTTTCTTTGTGTCTTCAGAAGTTATTTCTCAAGAGTTTCCCATTCTACTTCAACTGATTTCTCTCAGAATTTTTGACTATGACATTCTACCTAGCCTTCTTTCAAAGTTTCCTTGTTTTGTCTTTCTGTGTTTCTGCTTTCTCACTAACTCTACTTCTGCCTCTCTACGTATATGTCTATCTCTATCTGTTTCTGTCTCTGCTTGTCTCTGTGTATCTCTCTCCATCCATCTCTGTCTCTCTGTCTCTGTCTCTATGTGTCTCTCTGTATCAACCTGTGTGTCTCTGTCTGTCTTTCTATGTCCCTGTTTCTCTTTCTGTCTCTATCTCTGTTTCCATCTCTCCATCTCTCTCCATCTCTCTCTCTCTCTCTCTCTCTCTCTCTCTCTCTCTCTCTCTCTCTCTCTGTGTGTGTGTGTGTGTGTGTGTGTGTGTGTGTGTGTCTCACACTGTCTCTCTGTCTCTTCCTCTCCTCCCTGTTGTTATTGAAGATAATGATGAGGAAGGGGGCTCTCACAACTATTCTCTTTCCAGAAGTATCTTATGAGGTTAGAAAAGAGATTTCATAAGAAACTTCATACATAACAGTATAGTACGAATCAGCATCATTACTGTTAGTTGTTATACAGCATTTTAAATTTTGCAAAGCACTCTACAAATATTATTTAATTTGAATCCCACAATATCCCTGTGAGGTAGGTGACAAGACTGAATCTGAGAGGTTGTATGACATAGTAGGTGTCTACAGGTCAGACTCTAACTTGGGACTTCCTGACTTTAAACCTCACCCCCTACCATCCCACCCTCAATCTATCTAACTACCTAAGTTTTGATAATTGAGAAAGAGAAGAGAGCATAAACACATAGAAATTTTAGTGTTGGGGTGGGGGGAGGGGTTGAAAAATCCTGTGCCTGAAAAGGATCTCAATAAAAATGAGAGTTGGGAGAAAGTAAAATAAGGAAATCACATGGTAAAAATAGAACAGGTGCTGATCTCAGATCCAGAGGACCTGCTAAATCTTTGTTTTGTCCCTTACTAACTATGGTCAAGCAGCTTCAGATTTCTCGGCTTCAGTATTCTTATCTGAAAAATGAGAGGGTTGGACCAAGGTATCTATCTATAAAGTCATTTGTAGGATTATAAATCTATGATTCTAAATTTGACTTCTTTCATAAATTTTCCCTATTGCTGATATCTAGAAACTGATGAAAATAAATTCAGAAAATTCACTTATGTAATAAGAACAGTTCACATTTTCATAGTGTTTTAAGGTTTGTAAGGTATTCTAGAATCAATGCTGAGAAAACATTAAAAAGAGATTAAATGATTTGTCCACGGTCACACTGTTTGTAAATGCCAAAGACAGTTTACAAATGCAGGGCTCCATGACTTTTTTTTTTCAATTTACTGACTAAACATATACTCAATAAACATATATCATGAATATCACCAACACATGGCTCTAAGACTGGGGTTCTTAAAGTATTTTGTGTCACAAACAGACCCTTTTGGTAGTCTGGTGAAGCCTTGGGACCCCCTTTTCAGAATAATAAAATATAAAACATATAAATTAAAACACATAGGAATACAAAGGAAACCAGAAAATAAAGATGTATTTTTTACTACCCAAAGACAGAGGCTTCCTAAAATCTCTCCATAGACTTCATAGGCATGCATGTACCTCAAATAAAGAACCCCTGTTTTAATGTTTTTAATTTAGAAAAGTGCTATCTTCCTAATAATTCTTCATGATAGGTAAAATATTTTTTTTTAAAAATTGATGATCATGGAGATTATGTGACTCCCTCAAGGTCATACATATGGTTAGTATATAGTAGATCTAAAAAAAATAATCACTGTACTAAGTCCTTTGGGACATAAAAAGCTTTAACCAGAGTCCTCTAAACCCTAAAGACTATGGAAAACATGCCACCCAGTGGGTATTCTCAGTTCTTACCCTGTGTATATACAGTTACTCAATTTACTTTGTCCTCTTGTTTCTACCTGAGGCAGCAACTGTGGCTAAACTTATTTCCATCCCTTTGGGTTACAGGTTTGTTTTTGCACTTTTTACATTTCATCAATGCAGATGGATTCTCTTTCTGATTTGAAGGCTACAGCTTCCTTAAACTAGTTTCTTCTTTTTCAGAACTGAAAAGCCCTTTGTTCCTATTGTTTAATGTTTCCAGGAGGACAGATACCTACAGCTCCAGGGCTGAATATCAGAGTATCTGCCCACTGTCCTATTTGTTCTTGTCTGGAGAACAAAATCTATTTCATGTTTTATTGTTTTTCATTTTAGCAATGTACAGTAAATCAGCCCAACCCACCAGATATGCTCAGACTCTCATCATTGCCTGCAGTTCTCACCGGCAATCATACACTATCGAACAAACCCTCAGAACAACCTCTGCAAAGTGGGCAGAATGACCTCTACTGCACCAGCTGGGACCCAGGAGGCACAGAAAGTTATAGAACTTGATCAAAATTACCCATCCTGCTCTGAGAAGAACCAAAACAGACCAAGAGAGCAATTCTGATTTTTCTGGAGACCAGGAAGTGTGGAGTAGAATGAATGGTCCTGGATTTGGAGGCACAATACCATAGTTTGTATACCCCTTCAGTCATTTCCTAAGTGTATGGTGAGGGGGCAAGTCAGTTGACCTATCTGGCCTACAGCTTTCATTTGTAAAATGAGATAATTGGGTTAGGTCATTTCTAAGGTGTCTTTTGGCTGTAGGATTCTGGATCACCTAGCTGGTTTCACCCTGTAAGACTCAGGACTGATGCCTTGAAACATTGCAGAGAACAGAATGTTTGAATTAGAAAAAGACATTGAGATATTGAATTTAACCTTTTTATTTAACTAAATAGGTAAGTTCTTTTCAAAGAACCAAAGTGTCTGTCCCCAAAGCTGGTGGCAGAGCCGATATTGGAATCCAGGTCACTTAGCCACCAGTACAATGAACTCTTCACTATTCATAGTGTAATACTAACTACCTTTACCCACACTGCCTGAAGACCAGGTATGTTATATTTCACCTCTTTTCCAGAATTCTTCAATATTTTAAGGAGTTTTGGAGGTGATCTTAATGCAATTTGGAAGTATTTTGCCATTGACACCAATGATGTTCTCCCCCAATTAGAGATCCTGTGGACCCCAGTTTCATTTAACCACCTCACAGTCAGATTAGCTATTAGGAAAACTTGTTTTCTTCAAAGGCATACAAAAAACAAATATACCCCAACATACAGAGTGTATAAGTCCCCCTCTGCACTACCTCAGTCTCTAGGAAGGAAAAGGTAATTAGGTTCACAATTTAGCTCAGGCCCTATTATAACACAAGCTCTAATTCCAAATATTGGATTTTTCAAGTCTCAGACACTGACTTTTCAAAGTTTTCCTTACTAGGCTGGTAGCAATATTTACCAGAGAATCCTGTCTCCAGAGTCATTATGGAATAGTGGGGATTCCACTTCTACCTCTAAAATCAAAAATAGCTAACATTTATTTTGTACTTACTATATGCCAGATACTGAACTATGTGATTTGTAAATATTATCTCATCAGATCTTCACAACAACCATAAGAAATAAGTGTTAATATTATTACCATTTTTATAGATGAGGAAACTGAGGCAAATAGAGATTAAGTGACTTGTCCAGTTAGTAAATATTTGAGATAAAATTTTGACTAAGATCTTCATGCCTGACTATAGGCCTGGTGCTCTACTGGTCTACTAAAAATAAAAAAAAAAGCTCAAATCCCTAAACTGCTTCTCTAGACCACAATGACTAAAAAAGGGAAGAGGGAACGTTCACCTATTTCAGATCATGGTATCCAAATTGTGAGAGAACAGGACCTTTACCCAAACTGGACATAACTGAAAAGAGAGAGCAATTTCCTCACACAAAATACAAACTGTTCCAAATAAACAGCAAATAGAAAGATGCTACCCCCCCACATGTAGTTTTGTTGCTGCTTTTCAGTGTGTCAGTAGTGCCTGTCTCTTCTTAATAGCATTTGGGGCTTTCTTGGCAAGAATAATTTTCCATTTCTTTCTCCAACTTATTTTACAGATGAATAAACTGAGGTAAACAGAGTGATCTGACCAGGGTTACAGGGTCAAGTAAATGTGTAAAGCCATATTTGAACTCAGAAAGATGGGTCTTCCTGTTTCTAAGGTCAGTGTTTTATCCACTGTGACACCTAACTGCCCTTAACCATATGATAGGGAAAGAAGAATGTCTTATCCCAGAAGTTAATTCCTGGTCTTTTTCATGTGGGTGCTACCATATTAAGCAATTTGCATTTGTGGCAAATAAAGCTCTGTTAAAATAATAATAATATAGATTTAGAACTAGGAGGACCTTAGACATTTTTCTAGACCCATATCCTAAAAAGCAAGGTGAGTAAACTGTGGCCTGGGGAGATTAAGTGATTTGGCCAAAATAATAAGTAGTTGGGACAAAACTGAAAGTCAAATCATCCAATTCCAAATCCAGTGCTCTTATTGAAAATTATTATAAAGTCACCGTATTACTTCTGCCTGCATCCATTTCCCTATTCTCCAATCCATCCCGATTTATATAGAATAAATGGGGGAATATCCTGGCTTCAGACTTTGGGTTACTATATCTGCTTCAACATTGATTAGATCCAACCTCAATGGCTGCTGCCTGTAACTGACAGATCCATTTTACAACTCTTCAGTCTTCATGTATAAGATTAGATGGAAACGATTAATCCGAGGTCTACTAGTTGCCAGGACTTCAAGTAATGTATGACAAGAACAGTGGGTTAAGGAGGAAGGGGTGAGGTAGGAAAGGGAGATATACAAGCACTACCACAGAAGGAAATGATTTTGGACAAATCACTACCCCTCCCTGCATTTCAGCATCTTCATCTATAAAATAAGGGGTTTCAGTAAATGACCCCTCAATAATTTTCTAACTTTGAATCCTATAATCCTATTTTCATGGGTGCCTGAAAAATTTCTGAGGAGTCAGAAGCATTTTGAAAGTTTGTCAGAACTGTGTAGAACTGAATAGATTTACCTCCCAGACAGAATCGGAGAACAAATGAAAGGAAATGTCATGTGGATCATTTTTCTTCTCTGATACCCATGCTGGTGAGTGAGTCAGAACCAGCTGTATAAGGTAGACAGACAGGAAGGAAGATAAAGTTAAATGCAAATAGAGCACCTAACCACCTTTCTGCCTCCCACTCAGAAGTACTGATCATGCCTCTCTTAAGTGAACTTCATGTTATATACTGACATTCCCTGGCAGATTTGCCTTCTAAACTATAATTCTATGTTGCTCCCTTGCTTTAAACTTTTCAATGGCTCCCTGGTGTCTACATTATAAAATCAAAACGCTGTAGCCTGGCATATAAGGGCCTTCAAAACCAGGTACTTGGAGCTTTGACACACTTGACTTCCACCAAGGCCATTCAATAAGCTCTCCTGCTTCAGTTGCATTTGTCTACTCAGTCTATTTCCATCACAATACTTTTGCTAGCATCACTTCCCTAGCTAGTAAGGACAGCTCCCTCTATTCTTTGTTCACCTATACCCTACCTGCTTTCAAAGTCTCAGCTCCCAGTCCACTTTAATTATCAATCTTTTCTAGTTGCCCTCCAACCCTCAGTTCTGAGTGCTCCCTTGATTTTCTGTGGTACTTGGTGTTTAGGATTTATACCATTCCTGAGAGCAATCAATTCTGTCCTCTAAGTAAGGTTCAAAAACTGCACTTCCCCATCCACATCTATTTTTGTTCACCAGAATTTCTCAGCCTTCACTATAACATGCAGTCATCTACCACAAAATAAATGCCTACATTCCATGGATTATAGGATATTCTGATTTTAAAATACTATGTTTTTATTTTTTAAAGAAATTATTAAAGTATGTCTATATTCATCACTTTGTGTAGTGTAATAGGCATTTCTATACCTTGTCCACCCTAAGTTTCAGCTCTGGTCTGTATCACTTATTTGGTATTGACTTATATTGCTATTTTTTTTTCCCTAAATATATATCACTTGTATTATGCCAGGGTTATTTCCAC
This sequence comes from Macrotis lagotis, assembly GCF_037893015.1. Taxonomy (NCBI): domain Eukaryota; kingdom Metazoa; phylum Chordata; class Mammalia; order Peramelemorphia; family Peramelidae; genus Macrotis; species Macrotis lagotis. The sequence goes on along the minus strand of NC_133658.1, from coordinate 601,326,697 downwards.
CATAGTCTCTTTGCTGATTTCACTCTCAATGTCTGGAAAAACCTTTCCACTTAAATTTATTTTGCCTAAATCTCACCCACTTCATTCCAGAGACTGGCATAGAATGGCAAAGATGAACTTTGAGTCAGGAAGTACTAGGTTCAAATTATCACCATCCACATGACTAACTTTGTAATTTTGAGCAAATTGCTTGATATCTCTGAACCTCAGTTTCTTCATCTTACAGATAAGGAGCCAAGAAGCTCTCTTTAAGACTATATGCTGCAAAATAGAACCTTGGTCAGAAGGGTTTCTTCACTAGGAGTTTCCTATGTCAAAATGAAAACAAATGCCCATTCTATCTCCCTTCCTAGGTCCTAATCATTGTAAGAGGATAATTTGTGTTTAGTAAGTGTTAAAATGAGTTTTGTTGAAACTCATTTCATCACCCAAGACCTTTTCAGATTCTGTCAAAGGTAATAGATAGCTGCTTCATTCAATATGTTACCACAAATGAGGAGGCAGAGCAGTCAAAATCTGGGAGAATAAAATAAACAGCTCTTCCCAAAGATCTAATGAGGGCATTTGGATCTCTCTTCCCCAGTAATTCATACTGAAAGTTTATCTAATTATATTTTCTCTTCTTCACTTAGTTAAGAAGGAATTGCATGAAGTATAGTTGATATTAAATATAGTTTGTTTGAGTCTTGATCTCAAGCTGTTGGTCCTCTGTTCTGGGAAAAGACCATGTCACCAGGGAGATGATGCCATGATATACAAGTGAATTGGATTTGAGTGAAAGAGTGCTATGTTAAGTCACCAGTCTCACTTTCTCCTTCAGTGTTATCTGGGTTGAGGGGACAGATAGGAATCAGAACAACTAGAGATGGTCCTGGATGCAAAGCAATATAAGGCAAACCCAATGTCATAGAGTTAGCAAGTGTCTAGGGTCGATTTGAATGAGACAGCTAAGTAGTACAGTGGATAGACTCTACACTCCCAGACCTGAAGTCAGGAGGGCCTAAGTTGAAATCCCCATTTAGGGTCACAATTATCTTGGCAAAGATATTAGTGGTTTACTATTTCCTTCTCCAATTCATTTTGCAGATGAGGAACTGAGATAAATAGGTCTAAATGACTTGCATAGGGTTACATAGTTATATATCTGAGGCTAGATTTGAACTCAGAAAGATGAGTCTTCCTGACTCCAGGCTGAGCACCCTATTTATATACCATACAGATGCCTAATTGAGACTTGGCACGCTGTGCTACCTAATTGTTCCTTACTATAGCATCTCACCAAAGTCTACCCAAGTCTCAGATATTGTTTTCTACCCCTTACCACCCTACTCATTTCTATTATGGCTCAGTCTCCAAGGGATTCACTACCAGGTCTTATATCTGAAAAAATCTGAATTAATGTTATGGGTGATATTGACACATTGTATTATTCCTTCCAAATAATGTTTGTATTCATGAGGTGGGTGGGGTGGTATTAATATCTTCCTCCATTAAAATCCTACTCCAATGAATCACTTTTGTGGGGATGTGATTCTGGGTTCTAAGAATGCTAGAAAGGAGCAAACTCTAGTAAGTTTTACTGAGCAGGAAAAGTATAGGTTCAACAATGAACTGATTCATTTGATTTATTACTATTATGAGAGAACCAGTCTAGCTAGCTAATTGCAAAAAGGTCTTTTAATATCAAGTGGCCTTGAGATTATGAATTCTTTCCTCCACAGAAACTCCTAGAGACCAGCTACCTAGATTTTTACAGATCTAATGATCCTTACCAGTAATCCACACAGATGGGTTATCCACACAAATGAAAAAAATCACTAAATTTTTATTAAGCTTCATGTACTATATGCAATGGTGAACACTTTACAAAGGTTAAAAAATGAAACAATCTTTGCCCTCAAGTAGCTTATATTTTATCATTGAGGTCATGAATCTTAAAGCAAGGCTTTAATTTGGGATCTCCAACAGATCCATGAAGAGATTGGAGGGGGGGAGGTCTGTCAATATGAATAAAGGAAAAAAGTTCTATCTTTACTTAAATATAATTGGTTTCCTTTGTGATCCTACATATTTTATTTTATTTTACTCATTTAAAATTATTCTGAAAAGAGGTAATAAGGCCTTACTAAGGCCTATTTAGCAAGTTAAGAACTTCTATTTTAAAGTGATAAAGTAGTTCAATGTTTTAACCTAAAGAAATGACCTAATGGTAGAATTTCAGACACTGTGCTGTTTGATTGGAAAGATTTTGTGGGGCAAAGACTTTTCTGGTTCTCCTCCAATCCAAGGCTATAAGAATCAACTGACTTGCTCTCCCAGATCAGTTCATTCAAACTTTAGCCCCTTTTAATAAAAACTGTCTTGGGGCAACTAGGTGGCACAGTGGATAGAGTACCCGCTCTGGAGTCAGGAGTACCTGAGTTCAAATCTGGCCTCAGATACTTAATAATTACCTAGCTGTGTGACCTTGGGCAAGCCACTTAACCCCATTTGCCTTACAAAAACCTAAAAAATAAAAATAAATTAAAAATAAATTAAACAATAAAAACTGTCTTAAACCTGCTAAAATGAAATGGATTCAGATTATAATTGGTTTTCTGTAAAAAAAAGTATAAAACCAGGATTCCTTGATTTAAAAAAAAAGAAATAGAAAAAGCTGAGGTGGAGGTTCAGAACCTTAGAACCTAAAGCAATTAACAATGAATGATTTCTTGGACATGGATGAGAACTCCTATTTGTGGTATTTTTAAATATGTTTCTTTTCCCCTCATTTCTCCCTGCTTTCACAATCGTGTTTAAAATACACTCTCCTGCCTGCTGCTTAGTATTAATGATGGCAATATGACTATATTTTTATTTTACCTCCTAAACTCCACATATGTGGAATGAAGTCAACAGATTATTAAAGATGATCTATAATAAAATCCAGATTTTTCTTTCATGGAGATCTTCAACTAAAAACGTTTTTTTTCCACTCCTATTAAGGATTGTTAAAGGGCTAATGAATGGAATTTATGGGATCCCTTCTGCCAACACAGTGTAAAGTTATGAACAGCATAAGGTATGGACAACTGCTGTACTCAGTCCTCACCCTGTCTGGACCAAGAAGCTCTGAAAAAATGCAGAAAAGGATTAAGGGGCTTTGAATATCTGACAAGAGAAAGTTTATTATTATCATCCCTATTATACAGCTATAACTGAGGACAGCAGAAATTAAATGACTTGCCCAGAGTCACAAAGCTAGTAAGTGTTTGAGGCTGAATTTGAATTCAGTATTCCTGATTCCAAGTCCAGGTCTCTAGCTCACACTAGAGAGAGACAGAGAGAGAGAGAGAGAGAGAGAGAGAGAGAGAGAGAGAGACAGAGAGACAGAGAGACAGAGAGAGAGAGAGAGAGAGACAGAGAGACAGAGAGACAGAGAGAGAGAGAGAGACAGAGAGACAGAGAGACAAAGTGACAGAGAGACAGAGAGATGGGATACTGCAATGCAACTTTGTGCCAAGTCTCATGAACTTAGCTACCTATACTTAGTATCATTCTCACAGCCTTCCCATAGACTTGTCAGATCATGCACTGCATAGCGAAAGAAGAGGGAGTTGAGGGAGATCATTTTACCCCTTACCCCTTGTCTTTCTGTCAACGCTACTTGCCAACCCAGAACCACATTATACAGAACCACATTCACAACAAGTAGTTTACAATTCGAATTAAATGCAACTCTGAAATCAACACCAGTACACATTTCCCTATACAGCTGCACATATGAGGTGTCAGGTGAAATATTTTAAAATGGGTAAATGTATTTATACATAATAAACCTTACAACTTTTCAACATCTTTCAAAACTTTGTATATATATAAAGTTCTCCTTTTGCTGCAAATTTTTTGTTTTACATGATTTGACATTAATTTTAAAAGATTTTTACATAAATGTTGTAAAGGCATATTGTAAGAGAAAGAGAAGAAAGTTGGATACTTCATGAAACCACACTTTTATCATATTGGATATTAGACAAATAGCCAGTTTTTTCAAGTCTAACTTTGATTATAGCACATAGATTTTCAGTCAAACTAAACTCAGATGAATTACCAGCCTACTAAAGTATATTTGTTTGTGTTTTTGGCAAGTGTCTTAAGCTTTCATGATATGAAGTTTGGTCCAAAGTTGTATTGCAGTATCTCATCTCTTTTACTAATATGAGAATTTAAGATTTTTAAACATTTCACTTAAATTACCATTTGTAATGAATAGGAATCTATTTTCTCTTCCTCCTGTGCTATATCCCAATCAAAAAGGAATAAAATCAATATAGCAAATATGTCCAATTTGAGCAATACAAATATCTTCATTGGATGTGTTTTTAAAAAAACAATTGTCTCATTCTCACCCCAAATATATCACCTTTGTCAGGAAGTGAATAGGTTTCATTATTAATCTTCTGAAATTACATTGGTGATAGTTCTTACAGCTTTATTATTTTTGTATAAGTTGTTCTCCTGGTCCTACGTATTTCATTCTTTTTTGGGTTAGATATTTTCAAAATGGTGGTTCTTTCTTTAAAATATAAATTTTTCTTCTGCTTCTCTTTACTTCACATTATTTCAATTCATACAAGCTTTTTCAAGTTTCTTTGAAAGCATTTATTTCCATCACATTCCTATTTCACAATTTGTTTAGTCCTTCCCTAATTAATGGGTATCCCATTAGTTTCTAATATTTTTCCCACCCCAAAACCACTGCTATATATTTTTATATATTTGTATACATTTTCCATTTCTATTTTTAAATTTCTATAATTCTATTTCTATTTATCTTTTTTTTAAGATTTTGCAAGGCAGTGGGGTTAAGTGGCTTGCCCAAGGCCACACAGCTAGGTAATTATTAAGTGTCTGAGGTCAGATTTGAACTCAGGTACTCCTGACTCCAAGGCCGGTTCTCTATCCACTGCACCACCTAGCCGCCCCTATTTCTATTTATCTTTAGAGAGAATACATACATATTCTCTATATATGTGAATATGTGTGCATAAACAATGTAACTATATTCTCATTTTTCAGAGTTCTTCTTTCTCTAAATGAGGACAACACTTCCAGATACACTAAAAGTGAAATGTTTTATCAGAGTTTAATGATTAATTCAAATCTTAATTCAAATTCTTCCATTCTTAGCATCATGTTCATTTTGGACTGCACTTGACTTGGTACTTTGGTGTAATTGATTATATTTCACAACAGACTTGAATGATCATTTAAATTTTTTATTTCCACTGCACCAAAAGCCACTTCAGTGATATATCATTGATGTGATGATGATGATGATGATGAAGATGATGATGGTAATGATGGTATTTGTCCTTTGTTCTTAAAGAAGACCCTGATAATCAGGGAGGTGATGCCATGACAAGCATGTAAATTGGATTTAAGTTAGGGGTGACTGTGCTAGGTCACTTTCTCCTCCAGAGTCATCTGGACCTAGTAGTTAGGTATGAATCAATATGACTGGAGATAGCCCTGGTTGTGAGGCAATCAGGTTTAAGGACCCAGGATCACACAGCTAGTAAGGTGTCTGAATTCAGATTTGAACTCATATCTTTCTGACTTCTGGGGAGAAGCTTTACCCACTGTCAGAGTTCCAAGTTTTACACATTTTTTTCTAGCCAAATCTGTTCTTTAAAAATGTAAAGTTAAAAATAAAACAAAAGTTTGGCACAAAATATAACACACACTATCAATTAAGGGTTACGAAGTTTTCCCTACAAACAACCCTGAAGGTAGATCAGGAAAACCACCTCAGCCTGTTTTCATCTGATGAAGGTCAAATACTTTGAGTCAGTATAAACATAAATACATGACCATCACTATCTTAAAAATGAAAACACAATAAAATTACTGCTTGTCCAAATTCATTCATGTTCCACTCTACATTTCCTTATGTTTTTATAATTGGAATTGTTCCACCTCTGGCCTCTACCACAGTCAATTGCCCCTCCCATCACAAATTGAAAAATGTGAAAAGAAGTCTAAAGTGTTGCAGTATATATCAGTGATATTTCTGTGATGCACCAAAATGTCCTGATTGGGAAATAAGTCAAACTTCTTTCCCCACCATCATCAGTAGTATCATTATTAAGGTTAAAGCTGAGAGATTCTGAAGGTTTGATTTCCATAGTGAAAACATTAATAGTGTTGTCTTTTTTTGAGGACATGATAGGATAGGATGCATTTCTTCTCAGGATTCCAGTCTCAAAGTCCTGAAATAGAGGAATTCAAACTTTTAAATTATAGCCACTTCTTGATTACTAATTATTCACTTAAGACCTAATCAAACAATCAATCAAATGTGATCACTGGCCACCTGCTATATGCACATATCTGTTATTATATCTAATTATAATTATTCATTGTAATCATAGGGCACTCAAGAATTTACAAAGCATTTTCACAAATGCTATTTCCTTTGATCTTTACAAATGAGTCCATGTGATAGGCAGCTCAAATATTATTAAATCCCTTTTTAGGGGTAGGTGAGTGCAAGAATCTATGACTTCATTGGAATAAGAAGCTCTACATAAGAAATCTTCCACTACTAAAGCAAATAGGCATCTTTTCTATGACTTCCTTGTCTTAGAGTTGCCTGGAAATACTGAGAGATTAAGAATACACTCAGAGGGGTGGCTAGGTGGTACAATGGATAGAGCACCAGCCCTGGAGACAGGATTACCTGAATTCAAATCCAGCCTCAGACACTTAATAATTACCTAGCTGTGTGGCCTTGGGCAAGCCACTTAACTCCATTGCCTTGCAGAAAAAAAAAAAACAACCTAAAAAAAAAACTCCCGTACACTCAGTATGCTTTGGAAGTTGGACTTGGACTCAGGTCTTCATAACTCTGAGAATAGCCCTCTATTCCCCTTGGAATATAGTCCCTAATTATATTCATTTTAAAAATGAAGAAACTGAGGCTAAAATAGAACTATTTGTTAATGTCCCTCAGTTGCTCAAGGGCAGTATTGAGGCTGGAAACTGGGTCTTTTGATTCCTGGTTTTTTTTTCCATTATACTACACAAAACTTGAGAAGGTAAATCTTGAGGAGTTAAGATATATCCTCATGATATCAAATAATAGAACAAATTAATTTTTATACTCAGAAATATTAGGGAGAATAAAGTATTTTTTAATTGAATACAGTCTTCAGGGAAGAAACAGAGAAATAAGAGAATATAAAAAGGTAAAGAAAAATTGCTACCTGAGTTATTATAGAGAAGGAAAAGAAGGATTACTGAATCTTTGGAGTTAGCTATATGTGAAACTCTTCCTGTAGTGAGAGAAGTTGGAGCATCTCTATAGGAAAATTCTTCTTATATTCCAAGGAATGACAATATGATGTATTCCAAAGAAAGATAATCCTGGAATGTTCAGAATAAGAGGATAACAATAGGCTATGAATCATCATTAAAGAGTATGGCTATAATACAACAAAGAGTTGGGCTATCTTCCTAGAGTGTCTGCAGACATACATTGAAGATATAAAGAGTTCTATTCCAGATCACCACAATAAAGCAAAAAACAAAACAAAACATGATTTTTTTTGTTTTCTCAGTGCATCTAATGGCTATCATTACACTATACTGTAGTTTATTAAGTGTGTAATAGTTTAATATCTAAAAATATTGTACATTCCTTAATTTAAAAATGCTTTATTGCTAAAAAAAATACTAATCATCATCTTCAGTTGATCATAATCTTTATGCTGGTGGAGGATTTGTCTCAATGTTGACAGCTGTTGATTGTTCAGGGTGGTGGTTGCTGAAGGTTGGATTACCTGTGGAAATATTTTAAAATAAGATAGCAACGAAGTTTACCACTTAGATTGACTCTTTCACAAAAACTCTCTGTGTAGCATATGATACCATTTGATAGAATTTTACATACAGTACAAATTCTTTCAAAATTGAAATCAATCCTCTCAATCCCTATTGCTGCTTTATCAACTAAGTTTATGTAATATTTTTCAAGATTGTTGTGTTGCTGGGAATAGAGAGACTCTAGGAGAGGGAGAAAATGGGGGAATGATGGTTAGTGGAGCAGTCATAATATACACATTTATCCATTACATTTGTGGTTTTTATATGGTTCAGTTCACACCACCCCAAAACAATTACAATAGTAACATCAAAGATGACTGGTTGTAGATGTAATAATAAAGAAAAAGTTTGAAGTAGTGAGAATTACCAAAATTTAACACAGAGAAATGATATGAGCACATACTGTTGGAAAAATGGTGGCAATAGAATTGCTTGACAAAGGACTGCCACAAGACTTCAATTTGTTAAGGAAAAAAATACTTGTCTATGGAACAATAAAGTGAAATGCAATAAAATAAGGTGTGCTTTTATCTGGGATATAACAGAGTAAGTACTTCCCGACAATTACCCAACCTAAAGCCACTACCCACTTCTGGTAATTCATGTGGGAACAAGTGATAATGCCATAAACAGTCATTTAGTCAATAAATACATGAATAGTCATTACATACCTAAAATGTGCTAGGTACTGCACTAGATTCTGAGGATAAAAATATAATGAATGGAAAAAAAATCCCTGCTCCAAGAAGCTTATGTTGCAAAGGATAAAGAAATCATAGACATAGACATACACATACACACACAACACACACACACACACTTTTACTGCCATCTTTTGCTTCATTTCTTACTTAGCCTTAAATTGCTGAATGGGCATTGCCTCAGACAAACTGAGACCTGAGAAAGACATTAACTTAGAAAGAGCAAAGTCTGCCATTGCATCTGGGATCATCTCCCATTGGCCTGACTTATATCTTACCACTAGACCCATGTAGTCCAGAAGAAAGGAAGCTGATGACTTGACATGCAAATTAATTGTATTTAATTCAGTCAATACCCACTTGATGATACTGGTCTTTTTCCAGAACAAAAGACAAACAACTGATTGAAAACCGAGTATTCAGAAGACCAAAGATTTGAAATATCTGGTGATGCTTCTCCCCCAATGCCCCCCCCCAAATTATAGAATATGTCTCATAGAAACTAGTTACCCAGAATTCTAGGTACTTGGTGGGTTCATATTTCCTAAAACCCATAGTGAAACCCAATTTATGCATTTGTCTTTTGTGGACAGATGACAAAATCTTTGTTCAAAACAAAAACATTTAGTGAAATGTTATTTTAAGAAGCAACAAGGAAACATTTCTCCCATAAACATGAGGCACATTCCCCCACAAATATAGATGGCATAAGAGGGAAACAGTGAACTTACACTGGGACTAAGGCATACAAGTGTATGACCAAAGAGTTTGAAATTTGACATAAAAAAAATCACTTAACCTTAGTAGCATGAGAATCATATCTAGAACTTTGCAAAAGACTATATTATTTAAAAAGAAAAAGAGATGTGAGATAAGTCTCATCTCTACCTCCTAGTTTCTCTGACCTTCTTCAAATTTCAACTAAAAGTCTAATTTCTACCAAAAAACTTTTCCTAAATCTCAATACTATTGTTTCCCTCTTGATTGTTTTCAATTCATCCTATGTTTATCTTATTTGTATATTTTTTATGTTGTTTATTCTGGTATTTTTCAGTTGTGTTTGATTCTGCATGACTCTATTTGGAGTTTTTTTTGGCAGAGATACTGGAGTGCTTTGCCATTTCCTTCTCCAGTTCATTTTATGGAACAGAAAACTGGGGGGAATAAAGTTAAGCTCCTTACACAGTAAGTGTTTCAGACCGGATTTTTGAACTCTGGTCTTCCTGACTTGAGTCACATAATTATGTATAAATTGTTTCCCACTTTGGACTGTGAGCTCCTCATGAGAAAATTGTGTTTTATTGGTAACCACAGAGAATAAATACATAATTAAAGATTATTAACTAACCATATGAGACTACACTTCAGATCATGTAGACCCAAGGAGGTTTTAGGGTGAGGAGGTTGAAAAGCATATCACAAACTAAATGCAATGATATTGTGGGGACAATCTACTATAGTTTATTGTGTGTAGAGATGGTTTCTTTCGCTATACTTATATTACCAGAACCTAATGAAGTCCTTAATAAATGCTTACTGATTGATTGGTTATCTAGGCATCAAGATGACATATTCTGTAAAAGGCATAATAACTAATAAAATACATGTCTTGATGTAATAATAATTCATATTCTAAAAGTGGAAGGAATGAAGAGGAAAGATGTACCAAATTCTGACAAATAAGTAATTAACATAGATATGACAGTATTCTGATGGATAAATAATGAATCATTATAGATTTTGTGATAGAGAAGACTACAGCAGGCTATAATCTGATATTTACCATGGTTTGGGACAAACAGATTCCAAGAACTTCAGGCAAAGGAAAAGGTATGGAGGGGGAGTATTAGGAACTGTTGTGTGTGTGGGAGTGCTGTGAACCTTCATCACCTAGTGCCTTTGAGCACCAAAGCCTTATTTTACTAAGTGCCACAGGAGTGGGAGTGGATTAGAGACTGGGAAGGATATTTAAGCATTTGTGTTTTGGTGAATAAATGGAGACCTTGGTGTACAAAGGGAGAACTTATCTTCCTTGTCTCCTGCCCCTTCAACACTTGCCTGGGGAAACATTAAGGGAGTCCAGAAAGGGACTCAACATATGGCACCCAAACAGGGACAGGAAGGCGGAGTTATCTGAGTGAAGTCCAGGATAAGGCCCAGCAGATATAAGCAAGGAAAAATTCCAGGCAAAATCTGAAAGACTTCAGAGAAGGTAACAAATTTACCATTGGGCCTATGTTAAGGAAGTTGATACAAGGAGGTGTGAAGGAAAGCAAAAGTAAAGAGAAAGTGTATTCACATCCATGGCCTGGGGCAGAAGAAATAAAGAAAAACCTAGGATCAGCCCTATAGCACCTAAAGAAGAGACTTCAGCAGTATAAAAGGCTATCAAAAAAGCAAAAGATCAGGGAAACAGTTTGATGGATCTAGGAGCTGAGTTTCAGTCATATCCTGTTTGAGGAGCCAGATCCTTCTAATCCAGGAAACCTTAGGTGAAGACATAAGCCACTAGGTATAAAATCAGCCAGAGATTTAAAGAAAGCAGTGGGGGGATACAGCCAAGATCACCTTTTGTCCAGCTACAATTAGATACTCTCGTATACTCCATATTAACACCTAATGATTGGGAGCAGATAGTTAGAATGTGTTTGTCACCCAGACAATCTGTTTTTGGATGACAGAATTTATAGAACAATGTAGACAGATGACTTTGAGGCATGCACAAGGTCCCAATACCCCTATATATTATGAACAATTAAGTAGCACAGGCCAATTTTTCAGCAATGCAGACCAACTATATTATGGGTTAGAGACATGAAAGAATTGCTACCTGTGTAAAGAGTGCTTGAGGACATATTCAAACACAAATGATAAGAAAGAATCATTTGCACTTATTAGACAAAGAAATGATGAGGTTTTTGTAGATTTCTTTGCCCAGTCACAGGAGGCAGTAGGAAGAACTTTAGGAGATATAGCAAGAATAGATGTATTAATAAAACTATTAGCATGGGCTAATGCAAATGCTGATTGTCAGAAAGCAATGATTGGCTTAAGAAGGGATGCCACCATTGAGGAAATGATTTAAAGATGTGACAGAGTAAGGTCTCAAGTGTATCATAGAAAATTAATGACAGAGGCATTTGTTAATATGCACATGAGAAATAAAGAGAAACAGACTTACTTTGTTTGTGGAAAACCTGGACATTAAAAGAAAGATTGTTGTAGTGCCCAAGGAGCTAAACCCATAAAGGTCAGGGTACATCATCCTAAAACTCCATGCCCAAAGTGTGAAAAGGCAGGACACTGGGCATCAGAATGTAGACTAGGAAATATAAACAGAGAAAGGGGCCCTCTTCCAGGGGCCCCATCAAAAATAATCATGGGGTATGACGGTTCAGGACCAGCAGGAGATGGAATGGAAAAACCAGTATGCAGCTTTGGCAGCAAGTTGACCCTTATCAAACTATTGACAGTCAAAAGTGCTGGGAAATTTAGGGTGCCTCCATATGCTTCTACTGAAGTACCTATTTACTCTTTACGATTAGTGTATGAGGAGTTTGCAATCATTTTGGCTCCACCTAATCCAGAGTATACTCACATCATACTTTTAGTAAAGCGCCTGAGTGGGGAAATTTCTGTATTGCAATAATTAATGCTAATGATGATGATGATAGCTACATAAATGCATAGCTCAGTTATGTGTTTTTTCAAGATCTGGAATAAATAGGAAGGAAAGTGAGTTGAAAAAGGGGCCAAAACAGAGAAACCATTATGAAATTATGTTTACAACTATGATTTGATCTGGTCTAAATAGGAAGGAAAGTGAGTTGAAAAGGGGGCCAAAACAGAGAAACCATGATGAAATTATGTTTACAACTATGATTTCTTCAGAAAAATCTTTTTTGTTATCCAAGTAGAAGGTATTGTTTTCCTAGGCTTGATTGACACTGGGGCAGAACAGACTGTGTTCCCCATACAGAACTAGCCACAAGCTTCGTCTAAACAGGCTGCCTATACTAACCTAGTAGGCATTGGAGGTAGATAGAAAACAGAAATTTCTTGTCAGTCCTTGAAATGGAGAAAAGAAGATAAAGCAGGGACTGTCACTTCTTTCATAGTTGAAGGACTTCCTACAATATTATAGGGAAGAGATATATTATGTCAATTAGGGACTAGAATTAGCACAGATTTTCTGACTGGGGCTGCTGTTGAGTTGGGAAGTGGAGTCTCTGAGGCTGCACTGCAGCAGGACAGAGCTTCCTCAAGCAGCAGTCCATGACCAAGTGTCAGTATCATGAACAGGATGTGTAGAACCTGCTTGCCCATCTTTTTGCAGCCATTGCTCTGGCACCAGAGGGCTGTGAAATGAACACTAACTGCACCTCCTCTGTTGAGAGCAAAAATGGCATATGCTATCAGACAGTTTGTAATGGTGTTGACTACTGTTTAGAAAATGCAACAATTCAAGTAATTGCAAATGCTCTCTCTCACTCTTTGCCATTCCCATCCTCTGGGGGGAGGGGGAAGGGAAATCTAATTTTTTGGAACTTCGAAACTCAAGTTTATGACTCAGATGGGACACAGGCTTTGCTATAAGGACAAGATCCCTCCAAAAATTTATTCTAGAAATAAAGGGACCCCCATGCCTACTTCCTGGTTCAGGGAGGAAGTGGGGGGGGGTTGGGCAATGACTATGTTTTTCAATAGGTTATTGATTGGGAAGCTTCGTGGTTCAATTAGTTAAGAAAAAAAGGGAAAGAAGATTTTTTTCTGGTACTGGGAAATTTAGATTTTATCTTTCAAATGAAGCCTGTGCCTATGGCTAATATTTTGGTGTGTTATGTGTGTATATGTGCATTTAAACATCTATAGGACATTTTATGTCTCTCTCTACTGGCCTGGAGAGGTAGGCAAATGTTTCTATATTCTGAGATTTGGTACTGGCCAGGGCATCAGTCTCAGCTTGGTAAATGTGATACCAGAGAGTTGTTTCTGTGTTTGTGTTAGTATCTAAACCCCTGTGTGTGTAATTCAGATCTGAAAAAGTTAATTATTACTTGAGTTAAAAGTTACTCCTTTTAGTTTAGATTTTGAATTTGATTGCTTTGACAGGTTTTTTGTTGCCAAAAGAAAAAAAAAAACTTTGTAATCTTTGTTTGTAAATTGGGGATAAAATGTATTTTAAGGAATTTGGGAATATTGGTTTTTACTGTTGTTTAATTGACATTTGTTTATTCTATTTTGAACTTTTGTTTACAACTTATGTGGCATTCATTATGTAATAATTTTTGTTTCAAAAAAAGACAAGAAAGGCAATATGTTAGGGACTTGTGTGTGGGAGAGCTATGAACCTTCATCATCTGGTGCCCTTGAGCACCAGAGCCTTATTTTACTAAGCACCACGGGAGTGGGAGTGGATTAGAGACCAGGAGGGATATTTGAGCACTTATGTTTTGGTGAGTAAATGGAGACTTTGGTGTACAAAGGGAGAACTTGCCTTCCTTGTCTCCTGCCCTTTCAACACTTGCCTGGGGAAAGATTCAGGGAGTCCAGAAAGTAACTCAGTGAAGGGGGCAGTGCTGAAACCAGCTCTAACCAGCTTTTAAGATAACTGTTAAATTTTTAGTGTGAATATGGAAATGTCTTACATGACTGCACATGTGTACCCTCTTATAAGATTGTTTACTATCTCAGGGAGGGGGGAAGTGAAAGAAGGAAGGATAGAATTTGGAACTCAAAAAAAAAGGTTAAAAACTGCTTTTACATGTAAGTGGGAAGAAAATAAAATATTGTTTTAAAAAATTATCATGAATGTTTACCCCTTTGAAATTAGAAATTTTTACAAATCATATTTAATTCATCATTTTATTGATTACTTAGATTTATTAAACTGTTAACAATATAGATTGAACATAGATCTATGTTCTCACATTTATTTTTCCTTAAGAGCACTCTTATCAAATATTTACCAGCACATTTCTTATTGGTCTATAAACACTTTGGGGACATAACAGAAATACAGTAGAAAACTCAGAGAATTGAGTCAGTACCAAACTGGAGTTATGGCAACTAGAAATTAATAATTATAATAATAATTATTATTACTATGTTGAATGTAAATAACATAATTTAAAGTTTGTGAAGTAGTTTAAACCCAATGTCAAATGTTTTATTTGAGTCTCACAGCACCCCTGAAGATGTAGAATTCAATGCCTAATATTGTGAGACAAAGTTGACCAGAGAGAAGTAGAAAACTTTTAAAAATAAAATGTTGACAATAGAAGCAGAATTCATTCTGATGAGGAAAAATGAAAGGGATATCTAAAGGAACTAATAGGAATTCACAAAAAAAATTAAAATATATTTTTAATTTATAAATGATGGACAATATGAGCTAGATGACTGTAGTTAAGTGGCTCAGAATTAATAGAAAGACTGAATCCAATGAATCATCATTCATGGAGTAAAGTTCAGTACAAAGTAGGTCTCTAATGAAGTTCTGCAATTATTAGAATTTAACCTGTGCTATTCAGGATAGTTTTATCAAGTTATTTGAATGAAAGCACAGATAGAATTTTTACTAAATTTCCAGATAACCCATAGTTATCTACTATCTATCTAGAGTGATTGCTAACCTACTGAATGACAGGATCAGGATTCAAATAGGTTAAACTGTGAGGAAAAAAAATCACACAAGATTAATAGGGATAAAAGTAAATTTATTTATGGCCTCAAAAATGAGCTTCATAAATGAAGGATGAAAAAGTAATGACTTGATAACAGTTTTCAGTGTATGATATGGTGGACTTGTAGGAGAAATATAAGAGAAGGGTCACTGAACTTTCCAGCTCAATATGAGTCAACATTGTGACATAGCAGGATTAAAGGAGTTTTAGCTACTGTGTCCAAAACAAGGTAGATAGCAGTTTTACTGGTGTTTTCCCCTAGTCAAGCCACACATAGGAAAAATGTATTTAGTTTAGGGCATCATAGTATAAGAAAGATAAAGAAAAGCTAGGGTATATTTCAAAGACAGTAATAAGATAATGAGAAAAGCATGGGCTGGAGTCAAGAAGACTCAAGTTCAAATCCTGTCTTAGACTTTTACTGGCTCTACAACCCTGGAAAAATCATTTAACCTCTTGCCTTCCTCAATTTCCTCATCTGTAAAATGGAGATAATAATATCACCTCCCCCTCCCCCAAGGTTGTTCTGTGGATTAAATGAGATAATTACATAGAGAGCTTTAAAAACCAAGCTAGCTATTTTTCAATATAGCTTATCATGTCATATCATTTATATCACATAATATCATATATTTTTTTAAAGTTCTACCCCTGTTTCCTCATCTTAAAAGGGTGTGAACCATGGATTCTTAAAGATTTTGAAGTGTGATACAAGCTCTGATTAGTCCTACCTATCTGGAAAGGATTTGAGTATAATCCCTGAAATATAGTAAGGATGTGGCTTTCATAGACAAGTATAGTTACCAGGTTCAGTGACATTCATCACCAGAAGGTTAACCAAACAAACATAAATTATTTTATTGAAAGGAATCACAGTTGGTGTTAGTAGAAGAGGTTATGCCCCCTTAACCTTTCATGTCCTGCTAGGCACATTCTCTCCCCACTGAGGAAGGCTGCTGGGGAAACAGACCAGGTGTCTTCCTTTGTACAGGGAGTCTACCACTTCCTGCTGCCACCTCATAGCAGCCTCTGAAAGTGAGAAGTCCTCAGACTGGAGGCACAGCATGGTCCCTGAGAAAAGGTTGCTAGAGGCCAGACCTCTGCCATTTGTCCCAAAGCAGCAACTTTCATCTGAACAAGCAGAAGACATCTTCTACCTCATATCACTAGTCCAATATCCAAATAGAGATTTGAAGAACCTTCACTGAAAATAATAATAACTTTTCCTTTGACTTTAGGCCTTTCATCTCCTGTTACTCCTGTTCCTTGAGGATAGAAGAGCAGAGCCTTCCACTCAATAATAAATATTCTCATACTTGCTCATAGCTTTCACATACTTAACATTCCATCCCAGACTTTGAACTGTAGATCATTACCCAAACTCTATTACATATCCCCACCTCCTAATTCCTCATTTAAATCCCCCTCAGCAATCCAACATCTGTACTCTCCAGAATGACCATTTTATAGGTAACAAATTTCCCACCATTTTAAATCTATTCCTCTCCTAATCCTTCCTTCTACTTGCTCTTACTGAAATATGGCTTGTAATTGAAAACACAATCTTCTTTGGATACCCTTTCCAGTCCTGATTGCACCTTAACTCATTCCCCTTGGCTCACCATAAGAGGTGGGAGAGTTGGAATACTTATTTCTCTCCATGGTCACTTCCAAGTTCTTCCTCTTCCTTGATCACTCTCTTTCTCTGAGGTTCATGCTATTGAAATCTACTGTCCAAACAAAATCATAGTAGCTGCAATCCATAGACCTCAACCCACCCCACCTCCTAGGTCACTCTCCTTCCTTCCTCAATGAGTTTGACATCTGGCTCAAATTTTCCTTTTCTCCCCATTTCTTTACTTTATACTAAAAAACTTTAACATACGTAAAGATTCTCTCTTAAAAACCTTAAACACACAATTCCTCAATCTACTCATCTCCCATGAACTACTCTTCCACTCCACTTCAATCATACACAAAGATGATCATATTTTTCCACAAATGTACAACCTCCATGTTCAAGAATTCCCAGGTAATCTCCTTTGGTCTAGTCACTCTCCTTTCTCTTGTCTATCTTGATTCTTTGTTGATAAATTCAACCACATTGTCCTCTCTTAAGTATTTAGTTTTCTTATCATACCACAAGTCTTAGCATTGGATCGTTCCCACCATTCATTGACTGTGCTCCTATACATACTGTTGAATGAAGATGGACAAAATCACACAAACATTCTGACTGGGTCCACTAACAAATTTGTCACATAACTTCAAATAGACCATCACTGCTGCTAGGTAATCTTACTTTAGCTCCCTTTTCAAATCACTATCCCACTCTCTCCCACAATGGTTCTTCCAAATCCTTTCACTTATTTTTTTAATAAAAGAAAGAATTTACTTATTTTGAATTTTGCAATTTTCCCCAAAATCTTGCTTTTCTCTCCCCAATCACCCCCAGAAGGAAGTCTGTTAGTCATTGTTTCCCTTGTATACATTGATCTAAATTGAATGTGATGAGAGAGAAATCATATCCTTAAAGAAGAAAATGCATAAGAGATAGCAAAATCACATAGTAAGATAACAGTTTATTTTTTTAAATTAAAGGTAATAGTCTTTGGTCTTTGTGTAAATTCCACAATTGTTTCTCTGGACACAGGTGGTATTCTCCATGGCAGATACCCCCAAATTGTGCTTGATTGTTGTACTGACGGAATAAGCCAGTTCATTAAGGTTGATCTTCACTCCCATGTTGTTGTTAAGGTGTACAATGTTTTTCTGGTTCTGCACATCTCATGCAAATCCTTCCAGGCTTCCCTGAATTACCATCCTTCCTGGTTTCTAATAGAACAATAGTGTTCCATCACATATGTATATCACAGTTTATTAAGTCATTTCCCAATGAATAGACATTCTCTTAATTTCCGATTATTTGCCACCACAATTAGGGCTGCTATGAATATTTTTGTAAAAGCTATGTTTTTACTCTTTTTCATAATCTTTTCAGGGTATAGACCCAGTAGAGGTATCGCTGGATCAAAGGGTATGCACATTTTTTATTGCCCTTTGGGCAAAATTCCAAATTGCTCTCCAGAAAGGTTGGATGAGCTCACAGCTCCATCAACAATGTATTAGTGTCCTAGGCTTCCCACATACCTTCCAACATTGATCTTTGTCTTTTCTGGTCATATTGGCCAGCCTGAGAGGTGTGAGGTGGTACCTCAGAGGTGCTTCAATTTCCATTTTTCTAATAAGTAATAATTTAGAGAAATTTTTCATATGACTATGGATCGGTTTGATTTCCTCATCTTTAAATTGCATTTGCATAACCTTTGACCATTTGTCAATTGGGGAATGGCTTGTTTTTTGGAAAAGAAATTTGACACAGTTCTCTATATAGTTTAGAAATGAGTTCTTTGTCAGAAATACTAGTTGTAAAACTTGTTTCCCAATTTACTACATTTTTTTATATTGGTTACAGTGATTTTGTCTGTGCAAAAGTTTTTTAATGTAATATAATCAAAATTGTCTAGTTTTTTTAATGATGTTCTCCATCTTCTCCTTGGTCATAAACTCCTTCCCTTTCTATAGATCTGACAGGTAAACTATTCCTTGATCTCCTAGTTTGCTTATAATATTGTTTTTTATGTCTAAATCCTATATCCACTTTGATCATATCTTGATATAGGGTGTGAGATGTTGGGCTTATCCAAGTTTCTGCCATACTAACTTCAAATTTTCCCAATAGTTTTTAGCAAAGAGGGAGTTTTTATCCCAGTAGCTGGATTCTTTGGCTTTATCAAACAACAGATTACTATAATTATTTCCTGCTATTGCACCTAGTCTATTCCACTGATGTACCACTCTATTTCTTAGCCAATACCAGACAGTTTTGATGATTGATGCTTTATAATGTAATTTTAGATCTGGTAGGGCTAAGCCACCTTCTTTTACACTTTTTTCATTAAATCCTTGGAAATTATAAAATTTTAATTTCTCCATATGAATTTACTTACAATTTTTTCTAACTCATTAAAGTAATTTTTTGGAATTTGATTGGTAGGGCACTAAACAAGTAGTTTAATTTTGGTAGAATTGTCATTTTTATTATATTAGCTTGGCCTATCCAATAGCAGTTGACATTTGCCCAGTTATTTAAATTTGATTTTATTTGTGTGAGAAACATTTTGTAATGGTTTTCAAAAAGTTTCTGAGTCTGCCTTGGCAGGTAGTCTCCCAGGAATTTTATATTGTCTGAAGTTACTTTGAATGGCATTTCTCTTTCCAGCTCTTACTGCTGCATCTTGCTAGTCATATATAAAAATGCTGAGGATTTATGAGGGTTTATGTTACATCCTCCGACTTTTCTAAAGCTACTAATTATTTCTAGTAGTTTTAGATATTTTGGGGATTATCTAGATATACCATCATGTCATCTGCAAAGAGTAAGAATTTTGTCTCTTCCTTCCCAATTCTAATGCCTTCAATTTCTTGGTTCTCTTATCACTAAAGCTAACATTTCTAATACAATATTGAATAGTAATGGTAATAGTGGGCCTCTTTGTTTCACCCCTGATCTTATTGGGAATGCCTCTAGTCTATCCCCATTGCATATAATGCTTGTTGATGGTTTCAGATAGATACTGATTATTATTCTTACAATCCATTTATTCCTATACTCTTTAGTGTTTTTAGTAGAAATGAGTATTGTATTTTGTCAGAAGCTTTTTCATTATCTATTGATATAATCATATGATTTCTTATAGATTTGTTAATGATATACTTAATCATACTATCAGTCTTCCTAATATTGAACCAACCCTAAATTCCTGGGATAAATCCTACTCGGTCATAATGTATTATCCTATTGATAATTTGTTGTAATCATTTTGTTAAGGTTTTATTTAAGATTTTTGCATGTATGTCCATCAGGGAGCCCATATGGGTCCATAATTTTCTTTCTCTGTTTTAACTCTTCCTGGTTTAGGTATGAGCACCATATTGGTGTCATAGAAAGAGTTAGGCAGAGTTCCATCTTCACCTATTTTTCCAAAGCGTTTATATAGAATTAGAACAAATTGTTCCTTAAATGTTTGATAAAATTCAGTTGTGAATCCATCTGGCCCTATAGATTTTTTTTCCTTAGGGAGTTCAATAGTGGCTTGTTGATTTTTTGTTCTGAGATAGGGTTATTTAGGTATTTAATTTCCTCTTCATTTAACCTGGGCAAATTATATTTTTGTAAATATTCATCCATTTCACTTAGATCATCAAATTTATTGGCATAGAGTTGGGCAAAAGAATTCCAAATTATTACTTTAATTTCCTCCTCATTGGTAGTGAGTTCACCTTTTTCATTTTTGATACCAGCAATTTGGCTTTCTTCTTTCTTTGTTTTAATCAAATTGACCAGAGTTTTATCAATTTTACTGTTTTTTCCCATAAAACCAGATTTTGGTTTTATTTATTAGTTCAATAGTTTTCTTTCTTTTGATTTTATTAATTTCTTCTTTAATTTTTAGAATTTCCAATTTGGTATTTAATTGGGGGATTTTAATTTGTTCTTTCTCTAATTTTTTAGTTGCATATCTAGTTCATTAATTTCTTCTTTCTTTAATTTATTCATGAAATCATTTAAAGATATTATATATCCCCTGACTGCTGCCTTGAGTGTATCCCATAGATTTTGGTATGTTGTTTCATTATTGTCATTAGGTCTATATCACCCTGGCCTAATGTTGCATGTGATTTTTACTGCATTATGATCTGAGAATGATATATTCACTATTTCTGCCTTACTGCAATTATTAGGTTTTATGCCCTAGTACATGGTCAATTTTTGTGTACATGCCATGTACTGCAGAAAGAAAAGTATATTCCTTTCTATCCCCATGCAATTTCCTCCACAAGTCTTTCATGTCTATGTTTTCTAACAATCTATTTAGTTCTTTAATTTCCTCTTGTTAATTTTATGGTTAGATTTATCTAAATCTGAGAGTGGGAGGTTGAGGTCTCCCACTAGTAGAGTTTTGCTATCTATATCTTCCTGCAACTTTTTCAGCTTCTCCTCTAAGAATCTGGCTGCTGTACCATTGGGTGCATATATATATATTCACTATTGAAATAACTTTATTGTCTATGGTACCTATTTGACCTTCCCTTCTCTTATCTCTTTGGCTGAATTTTTCTCTAGATCATACCTCTAACCATAAATGTCCCTCAAAGTTCTTTTCTAGGACCTCTCTTCTTTTCCCTCTCTATTACTTTACACTGCAATCTCATTAGCTCCCACAGATTTAATTAATATCTCTTTGCAAATTATTCTTTAAACTACCTTTTCTGGCCCATTCTCCCTGTTGAACACTAATCTTATATCCTCAACTACTTTTTAGATATCTTAAACTGAATAGTCATTACACATTTTAAACTCACTATCCAAAAGCAATCTTATATTTTTCCCCTAACCCTTCCCATCTCCTTCTTTCCCTAATATTCTTTAGGGCAATTTTATTCTCCTATAGCTTCACAACCTAGGAGCCATCCTGAATTCCTCATTATCTTTCTCCTCTCATATCTACTTTGTTGCAAAGGTCTTTCAATTTCACCTTTGCAACAATTCTTGAATATTCTCCTTTCTTTTCTCTGGCACTGGCACCCTTCTAGTGTAGGTTTTCATTATCTCATGCCCTAAATATTACAATAACCTGCCTGCCTCGAATCTCTCTCAACTCCAATCCATCCTCCATTTTGCCACTTAAATATTTTTTCAGAGGCATAGTTATGATCATATCACCTCCCTAGTCAATAAACCCCAGTGGCTTTATATTCTCTCCAGGACCAAATATAAAATGCTCTGTTTGACCTTCAATGTCCTTAATAACCTAACCCTTTTCTAATTTTCCATTATTCCTGTTCTTTACTGTCTAATGTATACTCTTTGATCCAGTGGCCAGCTAGATGTGGCCAAACATTTAATTAATTCACCCCTAAAAAGCTTCTAGATTTTTTGAATTTTGAGTTCCCATCTGTGGTTGCCATGGCAGCATCAGACCAAATGATTTCAAGCATCATTTACAGCCTGCAGGCTGGACATTCACTTCCCTGTTCTAGAGGAAGCCTTAACCAGCTCCTCTTAATTCCAGTGCCTTGTCTCTGTTCATTATTTCCTATTTATCCCGTATATAATATGCTTTGTATTTATTGGTTAGCAAGTGATCTCTTCCCATTAAATCATAAACACCTTGACAGATTGTCATTTGCCTTTTTTTGTAGCAACAAGCATAGTCTGTCACATAGTAAGACAAGAAATATTTATTGATTAATTGACTGAAATCTCTGATTGTTAAGACACTGAAGCAACAAAGAAAGACTTCATATGATTTGGGAGTTATAACAGAAATTAGTTCATCACTTGGTTGGTGGTTGGTTGGTTTTTGTCTGTTATTGAAGAAGACTAAAATGGCATCACTATGTTAGAGACAAATTACAGTGTGTCCTACTGGGATCAGAACAGTCCAATGCTCTGTCACAGGTTGGGTTCAAAATAGTCCATGTGATCACCTGAGGTGGTTACTATAAACTTACATATCTCACATTTCCTTTGAGCTGCTTCAATTCTACCTTGCTCATAGTATACAGCATTCTCTCTAATGAGGGCACAACAAGCTGGATTACTGTGTCAGTGTCTCCCATGCTGTACAGTCAATTCTAAAGTTTTAAAAAGAGACTTTCAGGGAATCACTGTATCACTTCTGAACCCTTGGTGATTGCTTGCCCTATGTGAATTTTCCACAAAATAAATTTTTTGACAAATGTACATCTGGCATTCTAACAACAGGGCCTAGACCATTGCAGTTGTGCTCTCTGTATTAATGTTTGAATGTTTGGCAGTTTAACTCAAGAATGGACCTCAGTGTCTGGTATGTTCTCCTGCCAGATGATCTTCAGAATATGTCTTCTTAAGACAATTTAAATAGAAGTGATTCATTTTCCTGACATAGTACTGGTAGACTGTCCAGGTTTCACAAGCATACAACAATTTCATTCACACAATGGCTCTGTAGACCTTCAGTTTGGTAGTCATTCTAATACTTCTTCTCTCCCACATATTCTTTCAGGGTCTCCCAAATTCTGAGCTAGCTTTGGCAATGTATATGTCAACCTCATTATCAATGTGTATGTACCTCCCTGGAAAACACACTGCCAAGGTAAGTGAACTAGTCCACAATACTCAAAACTTCTCCATCTGTTGTAATCAATGGTTCCACATAAGGATGGACCAAAATTAACACAAGCAGCAGAGAATTGATGCATATTTTGTTGCATCTCAGTTAGAAGTTATATTGAGTACACAATCATCAGCAAACAGAAGATCATGCAGCAACACTCCCTCCACTTTGGTCTTGGCTTGTCTATTCAAGTTGAAGAATTTACCATCAGTGTGATAGTTGACTGTGAAGCCTCCTCAGTGAATGCATTTGAAAATATGGCTGAAAATATCATGCTAAAAAGCATGGAAGCAAGGACAAAGCCTTGTTTTATTCCATTAGTGACCGGGAAATCTCAAGGGCATTGTCCACTAACAAGAACTCAGGTAAGTGTGCCATCATGGAATTGATATATAATACTGATGAACTTCTCTAGGCAACCAAAGTTTGACTTAATTTTCCATAAATCCTTATGACTGATGGCATCAAAGATCTTAGTCAGATCTACAAACATTGTATACAGACCTCTATTCTGCTCCTGACATTTCTGAAATTGTGTTGACTATTTCTTGACCCTTTCTGAAGCCACATTGGTTCTCAGGGAGATGACCATCTTCCAGGTAAAGATTCAACCTATTGAAAAAGACTCTGGCAAGAATCTTGATAGCAATAACTACAAGAGAAACACCCCTGTGATTGTCACAAGATTATCTATTCCCTTTATCTTTATGGAGATGGATGATGGAGGCATCCTTGAATTCCTGGGGAATAACCTCTTCATGACAAAAAGTAGTTCATCACTTAATCTTGTAATGAATCAATTTCCACTCCATTCTCAACAAGAGAAAAGCAAACCCAAAAGGGAGAAATGGATGAATTTTG
Organism: Macrotis lagotis; assembly: GCF_037893015.1. Classification (NCBI taxonomy): domain Eukaryota; kingdom Metazoa; phylum Chordata; class Mammalia; order Peramelemorphia; family Peramelidae; genus Macrotis; species Macrotis lagotis. The sequence goes on along the minus strand of NC_133658.1, from coordinate 601,302,361 downwards.
AGTAAAAGGAAGAATCTGTAAGGAATACCATCATGATATTTGGGTCACCAGAGGGCAGGGTTGAAGGTAAATAACGCTTAGTGGGCGGGTTGGGAGGAGGTGCAATTAAGAGAGATTAGTAAGTGCAGAAATGGAGAATAAGGATATCGCCAAGTTAAACTTTGGCTACTTCAAATCTTTGTTTTCATTAAACCAGATGCAAAAAAATAATTCCTAACTTTGAACAGAATCTATCTTTCCAGCCTTGATTTCCACTCTTCATCTGACTGAACTCTATCTGCCAAACAAACTAGACTTTTAAATGTTCCTTGTCCTTTGTCTCTACTGTGTATTCTCATATACCATCCTCTATGTGTTATTCTCCAGTTCTGCCTATGGAAATGGTTCTCCTCAGGGACTAACTCAGGTGTCATTTCTTCCAAGAAGCTTCCCTAATCATATCCCACCACAACTACCATCATCCATCAAACTGAAGTGACCTTTTACTTCAAAATTTTCTAGAGTATTTAATTAGGTCCTAGATTTAAATAGCAGCAGCAACAACATAGCCAACCATACCCTGATGATACCCCTGATATTCTTTTGAGGAAGGGGGATAGTATTTTAGTAAGTATAGTATGGGCAAAAAAACCCATATTTGACAGAGTTAGCTACCTCAGACCTGATTCTCCAGTCCTTTTCTCTCATCTCCCTTTTAGAAGTAACCAGTCAACAAGCATACACTGAGCCAGACACTATGCTAATGTAGGGATACAAAGAAAGTGTAAAGACAGCCCTTGCTCTAAAGAACTTATAATTGCAATGTAAATGGAAAAGAATTCATTAACATTAAGGGGCATTGGTAAAGTATTCTTGTTTTCTTTTTTCTTTTTTTAGGTTTTTGCTAGGCAATGAGGTTAAGTGGCTTGCCTGAGGCCACACAGCTAGGTAAGTATTAAGTGTCTGAGGTCATATTTGAACTCAGGCACTCCTGACTCCAGGGCCTATACTCTATCTACTGTGTCACCTAGCCACCCCTAAAGTATTCTTTTAATCCATTTATTTATTTATTTATTTATTTGTTTATTCACCCATCCATTTATTTATTTATTTATTTATTTATTCTTATTTTGTACAAATAATGTTTTTTATACATTACTAAAATATTCTTGTTAAAGAGTAAACATAATACCAGCTCCCCCCCCAAAAAATATAGACCAACATGAGAGATAAAGGGGAGAGAAAAAAATTTAAATTTAAATTTAAAAAATAGCAATAATAATTGTAGGTATGGCCAGGTGGCGCAGTAGATGGAGCACTGACCCTCGAGCCAGGAGCAAATGAGCCCAAATCCGGCCCCAGACACCTAACAATCACCCAGCTGTGAGACCCCGTGCAAGCCAACCTTATTGCCCTGCAAAAAACAAAAAAAAAAGACCCAAAATAAAATAAAATTGTAATAAGAATAATAATAATAGTAGGGGCAGCCAGATGGTGGACAGAGCCAGGAGCACCCAGGTCCAAATACAGCCTCAGACACCCAACAATCACCCAGCTGTGTGGCCCCAGGCAGGTTGCCCAACCCCATTTGCCCTGCAACTCCACCCCCCAAAATAATAATAATAATAAATATGCTTCAGTCTGTGTTCCAACAACACCAGCTTTGTTGCAGGTGGATCACATTCTTTATGATAAGTCCATCACAAAAGTTACTTCCATATTTTTCCATTGTTGCCATTGCTGATCACAACTCCCTCCATTCGTACTTCTCCACTACCATGTACTATATTTTCTCTCTCCTTTCACTCTGTCTCTGATGTAGGGTAGCTGAGTGGTGCAGCAGACAGATCCCCAGCCCTGGGGTCAAGAGGCCCTGAGTCCACATACCACCCCTTAGGCCCAGCATCCACCTGTCCCTATGGTCCCAGACAGGCCATCCAATCCCAGCCCCTTGCAAGAAGTAAAAAAGAAAATGTGTTATATCTGACCACTCTCCCCCAGTGGTCCATCCTCTCCTCCATTACTCACATCCCCGCTTTCCCCATCCCCCTTCTCTTCTTCTTTCTCCAGATGTCTACACCCCATTGAGTATATATGCTGTTTCCTCTCCTAGCCACCTCTGATGAGAGCAATGATTCCCTCATTTCCCCTTGCCTTCCCCCCTTCCATACCATTGCAATAGCTCATTGTAATAAAGAAAAATCTAATTATTTGAAATGTCTTAGCCTATTCCTCCTCTCCTTTTTCTTTTTCCCATTACATTTCCCTTTTATCTATTGACTCCATTTTTACACCACAATATGTCTTCAAATTCAGTTTTCTCCTTATGCTTCATCTATAAAAGCTCCTTCTACCTGCTCTATTAAATGAGAAGTTTCATATGAGTATTATCAGCATCATTTTTCTATACAGGAATACATGCAGTTCATCATCATTAAGTCCTTCATATTTTCCCCTTCTCCTTCACTCTCTATGCTTCACCTGAGTCCTGTATTTGAAGGTCAACCCTTCTGTTCAGCTCTGGCCATTCCAACAGGAATATTTGAAATTCCTTTGGTTCATTAAAAGTCCATCTTTTTCCCTGGAAGAGGATGTTCAGTTTTGCTGGATAGTTGGTTCTTCATTGCATTCTAAACTCTTTTGTCCTCCAGAATATTATATTCCAAGCCTTACAATCTTTTAAGGTAGTTGCTGCTAAGTCCTGTGTGATCCTGACTGCAGCTTCATGATATTTGAATTGTGTCCTTCTAGCTGCTTATAATATTTTCTCTTTGACTTGGGAGTTCTGGAACTTGGCTATAATATTCCTGGGGGTTGTTTTATTTGTGGATCTCTTTCTCAGGGAGATCAGTGGATTCTCTCAAATTCTATTTTGCCCTCTGCTTCTAGGATATCAGGGCAATTTTCTTGTAGAAATTCTTTGAAAATGATGTCAAGGCTCTTTTCCTGATCATGACTTTCAGGTATTCCAATAATTTTTAAATTATCTTTCCTAATTCTGTTTTCCATATCAGTTGGTTTTTCAATGAGATGTTTCACATTTTCTTCCAATTTTTTATTCCTTTGGTTTTGAATTATTGTGTCCTGATTTCTTATAAAATCAGCAGCTTCCCTCAGTTCCATTCTTTGTCTGAAGGATTTGTTTTCCTCAGAGAGCTTTCTAATCTTTTTTTCCATCTGGCCAGTTCTGCTTTTTAAAGCATCCTTCTCCTCAATAACTTTTTGAACTGTTTTATCCATTTGGCTTATGCTGGTTTTTAACATGTTATTTTCTTCAGCATTTTTTTGGATCTCCTTGACTAAGCTGCTGACTTAATTTTCATGTTTTTCCTGCATCTCTCTCATTTCTTCTTCCAATTTTTCTTCTATTTCCCTCACTTGATTTTTCAAAGTCTTTTTTGAGCTCTGTCATAGCCTGAGCCCAATTTCTATTTTTCCTTGGAGTCTTTAGATGCAGGAGCTTGTACTTCCTCATCTTCAGATTGAGTGTTTTGATTCTTCTTGGGATCACAGGCAAAGTATTTCTCAATGGTGTTTCTCTTTTTACTCTGCTTACTCATTTCTCCAGCCTGTGCCTGGTTTTGGGGTGCTTCCTGAGCTTTTGAGTATTATTGGGACACACCTCCCACAAGGATCTCAGTGTGTGAGGCTCTGTCTTCCCTCTTGGTCTGTGAATGACCATAAGCACACCCCTCTGCCATGGGGCTGAGATGGGGGGGGGGGTCCTGCTGTTCTATGAGGGGCCTAGACTGCGATCAGGATCCTAATGTGGTCAGAACTCCAGAGTCCTGTTCCAAGGACAGAAGACAGAGCTCTGCAGTCTCTCACCACTCCCCTCCCTAAACTCAGCACTCATGCCCTGGGGGTTCCAGCTTATGGGCTTCTGCTTTCATTTCCTGGATCTGGACTGCAGCAGCAATGGCCATGGCTGTTCACTGTGTGCCCTGAGGGCTGGGCTTCATATGATCCCTCTGGCAGAGGTCCCCCCACTGATTCCCCATGTTGTGCCTGCTGCTCCCTGAAGTGTAAATCAGGAAACTGCCCTCGCTGCTGTGAGCCGTGGCTCCCAAAACCCTGGGGCTGCCTCTGGGAGGCTGAACTTCCTTCACTCTGGAGGGCTCCCCCTCCAACCCCATGGAGTGGAGCCTTTCTGCTCTTTTCCAAGTTACCTTGGGTTGGAGAACTGCTTCACTGGATCCCTCTGTGGGTTCTGTCTCTCAAAAATTTAGAGTCCTTAGTTTATAAGTTTTGAGTGAGAAAACCTAAGAGAAGATCTTCTCCTGTTGCCATCTTGGCTCCACCCCTAAAGTATTCTTATAGAATATAAAATTAGTCTTGAGTCCCTAGAAAAGATAGGGAAACCAAAAGGCATGAGAAACATTCCAAGAATGAGGAAGAGTCTGGGAAAATACATAAAATTAGGAGATGGGGATGTTTTTGAGTAGTGAGATGGGAAATCCTAAAGTACTTGGAGAGGAGTTAAGTATAAAAAGACTAAAAAGAAGAGAAGTTTGTAAAGAGATTTAAACAGAGAATTTTTATTTAATGCCAAGTACTAGGGAATCATTACAATTTATTGAGAAAGGGGATGTAGTAGCAGCCTAGTCAGATCTACACATTAAGAATGAGGAGAAACTTGAGAAGGAAGAACAATTAGAAGAATATTGAAATAGTATAAATGGGATGGCAAGAGTCTACACTACAGGAGTAATTGTGTGGATGCTGAGAACAGGTTGAATCTAAAGGCTATTGTAAAGATAGATTTGGCAAGAGTTGGCAACAGAATGAATATGTGAGGAGCATAGAATGCTACTGGGGGAGGGTGGGAGCCTGGGTTCCTAGGAGGATCATGGTATCCTCAAAGAGAAGTTTAATTTTGGTTTTAGTAAGCTCTCCTTTCATTTCCCTTATTCATGTTAACCATTCACTCAGCCTTTGAGTAGGCAGTACAGAGACCTTCCAAGAACTCACAACAGAACAGCTTTTTGCTTCTTGTATTCTGACTTCCAAAGTCCCAAAATCAAGTTCACTTGTCCCACATTTTAAGACACAAAAAAGAGGAAGAAAGAAACTATAAAAAGATATTTCCTTTCACACAGAGTCACAGAGATCACAGCTGGGGCTTACTGAAGGCAATAGTGTCTGTTTCACATAACTGAGTTTTCCAGATAAAATTTAACTGTTTAATACATTTAATCTACTTCTTTAGCTTTGCCTCCCATGACTTCCCCCGACAGTCTATGCACACTGTTAGACTTAACTATTTGTAGTCACTTGAAAAGATCTGGAGTTTTCCTTTTTCTATACCTGTACCATCCCCTATAAATTTCTTTTCAACTACTCTTTGAGTTTAGAAGTGCACATATACTCATGCTTATTTTTCTAACATGGAAACAGAGACTTAGAAAGGTTAAGTGACTTGATTAATCTTGTTGTTAGGGTCAGAGTTGTAGCCCTGATTAAAGGCAGATTAATGGTACAGCAGATAGATCATTGGAGCTGGAGGCAAAAAAGATGCAAGTTCAAATTTGGCCTCAGAAGCTGTGACCCTTGGTAAGCCATTTAATTTCTGTTTGCTTTCATGTTCTCAAGTGTAAAATGAGGATAATAACATCTATCTTGCAAGATTGTTGTGAGGATCAAATGAGATAATCTTTGCAAATTAATTAGCACAGTCCAAGGTTCATTGTAAGCACAACATGGATGCCCCCCTTTCCACAAAGTCTAGAGTTCTTCCCACTAGATCATAAGCTTTTCACATAGTAAACATTTAAAAAATAATTTTAGAATGACTATTCAAGATGTCACAGTAGAAGAGTTGGACTCTTCTAATTTAGAAAATTCACAGGCCCGAGTCTTAATTGAAAAATCCAAGGGAAAAAACCCACCAAGAATCATTTTTCCTACCCAGATCAACAAAGGGAGATAGACTAAGAGGCTTATAGAGAAAAGAAAGGAAGGAGGAAGAAAACTAACATTTTTAAGCTTTTATTATATATTTTAGGCTTTATATTATATGGGGGTATAGAGTGTGTTCAAAAAAACATTAGTACCTCTGGTGTAAGGGCTCCCAAGTTCTTTTCAGTGCTGCTTTGATGTCCACCTGAGATATCTCTTACCCGTGGCTCCAAGAAACTTTAACATGTGCAGTATTCATACCCCAGTAAACCATTTCAATATGTGGGTTAAACTAGGTTGAGGGTAACTGAGGGGTCTCAAATCCATCAGGGATTGGGGGTGGTGAGTGTTTACTCCAAGTATGGAAAGACTTCCACTGGAGGAATGGGCAGATAACACTCATGAAGGCAGTAGAAGCAGGTGCAGTGGAGCCCTTTAGAGCTCGGTTCAACATGGAAGATGCTAAGGTCATTCCCTGCATCTAGAGCCATCACCAGTTATCTTGACTCTGTCTTGCCATCGAACAATGAAGATTTTGGAAGAGAGAATGAGATCGATGACTTCATGAAACTCTGTCTCACTTAAATTCAATTTACCCACAAATCAAAAGACATTCTACCATTCCTATTGCTCTATGAGCAAGGCAGAATTGAAGAAGTTCAAAGGAAATGTGAGATATACAGGTTTAGAGTACACACTCAGGTTTTCACATGGACTATTTGTGCTCAACCTGTGATAGAACATTCCAAGCTCATATCAGTCTGATCAGTCACAGATGGACATACTATAACTCATCTCTAATATAGTGATGTCATGTTGGTCTTCGTCCAATAACAAAGGCTGAGAACCAACCAACTAAAAGTCAAACATTAAGATAAACTTTGGAGTTATAGATGCAGTGACTTGCCTGAAGGAGTTTACATTCTAATAGGGGAAGACAACACCCAAATAGAAGCTGGAAAGAGGAAGAAAAGAACCCAGTACAGGGACATAGTTTTGACATCTAGAAATTCAGGGTCAGAGTCAGGAGGAGAATAAATACCAACTGGCCTGTACTATTCTACAAAATGGAGGCTCCAGGAAGTAGTAACCCTTTCTTGACCACAGAAAGAAAAGCTTGCTTAAATAGGAAGTAACCTGAAAATGAGTAAAATTTAATTAAGAAATGGAAAGGACTCTATAAGGAGAGACTATCTACCCCATTCTCACTATCACCTGAACTCAAACCATGTTTTGGATAATGGGGATAGATATCTCCATGAGGGCTGCTAGTGGTGCAGTGATAGAGCACTGGCCTTGCAATCAGGAGCATAGGAGTGAATCCAGTCTCAGACACTTGATTTTTACTAGCTGTGTGACCTTGGGCAAGTCACTTAACCCTGATAGCCTGGCATTCAGCACCATCACCAGTTGCTCTGATTCATATCTGGCCATTGGACCCTCCCTGATGGCTGTGGAGGAGAAAGTTAGACTGGTAACCTAGCAGAGCCCCTCCTCACTCAAATCCAATTCATATGCTTGTCATGGCATCACCAACCTGATGTCACGGTCTTCTTAAAAAATGAAGGACAAACATTATTATTAGTATTATTATTATTATTATTAGATATTTCAATGAAGGAAAGAAGAACTTGAAATATCTTTTGGGAAGACTGCAGTAGAACTTTCAAAGGTTTATATAACATAATTGTTTAGATAAATTAGAAGCAAGGTCAGCAAAAAAAAAAAGAAAGAAAATATAAAGAAAGAAACTATGTATTTGTAAGCTCTTAAGAACCCAAAAGGGTTGTACTGCAATTAATTGAAGTAGTATACAATTTTATGCTAAATTGCAAAGGGGAGATTCTGCTGAATAAAGAGCTGGAGATATGATTAGGAAATATTGTATTCCTTCCTGAAAGACCATTCCAGGGGCATATTCCTCAGTCTTTGGAATCTCATGAGCTCCAAACAAGGGGATAGAAATGAAAGGATGCCACTTGGAATCTTTCCTTATTTTTGTCCTGGTTTAAAACTGAAAATCCTTAGGGAAAGAGGGTAGAACTAGGTTATGAACATGAAAGAAACTGATTTGACTCTTTGAGTGATTTTTAAAAGGAAAATGAATTAAAAGTTTATGAAAGGTTAAAGTGTTTCCATGAACTTTTGAAAATAAGTTAATTGTAAAATCCAATCATTCTTTTCAGAAGTGAACAGATTTCAGTTCTAATATAAAGTCCAAAATCAGGAAGGCTAGAAAGATGAGAAAATAAAACAAAGAAGAATTCTACCATAAAGAGGTATAATGTTGGCAAGGATTTTCAAGACACAAATCCAAAAGAAAATTATGACTCTTCAAAATCTAGAAACAAATCTTCAAAGTGAAACCTATTTGGGGCACAAATTAAACTATAAATCCTAGAAAAGATAAAGTAAAAAAATTAACAGCTAAAGAACAAATTTATAAATGAAATAAAAGCATTAAAGGAAACAACTGGAAAATAAATTAAAGGAAAAAGAGAATAAAATGAAAAGAAATGAATGTTATGGAAGACAGAAGTGGATAGAGAATTAATAGCTGGGAACGAGAGATACAAATACTTTCCCAAGCAAGAGATTACTTGAAAATAAGGATGGACTAGATAGTGGTCAATGATTCCATAAAGCAATATTAATTATTAAAGGACTGGAAAAAATAGAAGAAATTGTAAAGTATCTTAGAGTAAAAACAATTGAATTAGAAAACAGAAGAAGTAAAAATAATTTAAAAATCCTTATCCAAAGCCTTGACCAAAAAAAAATATCTAGACATAATATTTCAACAAATCATATAACTGCCTAGATCCCTTAGATTTGGAGGGCAAAATGAAAATAGAAATAATCTACCTACTGAAAGAACTCCAAAATGAAAAATCCCAGGAATATCATAATCAAAATTCAAATCTTCCTAGTTTAAGAAAAATACTCTAAGTAGCCACAAAGAAAAAGTCTAAATACTTAAAGAGCACACAGTCAGAATCACACAAGTTTTAGCAGTTACCATTATAAAGAAGCAGAGCACCTGGAGTATTATATTCCAGAAGACAAAAGGTATAGGCTTACAACCAAGATTAATTTACTTAGCAAAATTATGGGAGGAAAAAAATGAATCTTAATATGAAATAGAAAATGTTTGGGTATTTCTGAAGAAAAAAAATCAGAGCTGCCTAGAAACTTTGAAGTGCAAACCCAGGAGTCAAGGATACAGAAGAAGAATATCTCCTAAGTAATGCAAGCTTTACAATAATTGCCCTCAGGATATACTGAACTGGGCACTTTTTTTTCCTTCTCTGGAAAACTAAATAATGACCTTTATGGCAAAATGATGCCCCTGGGGAAAATTGAGCTATCTATAGCCTTCTCCTATATGATCCTTTCTCATAACTTTTCTATTTCTTCTGTAAATTGTTCCCCACTCCTCCCCTAGCTGAACATAAAATATACTCCTGCCCTAAAACTTCAGACAAGAAGTTTATACTTCACTTATTACAATTTTCAGCTCTATTGTGTATTATAGTTATATGTGTATATGTCTTTCCACATCTCACAGATTGAAGGCTCCATGAGGCAAAAACTATCTGGTTCTTCTTTATATCCTGTGCTGTATCTAGCACAATGCTTTTCAGATAAGACATTTGAAAATTTGTTGAATGGATTCATTAATTCAATTCATTTCAGTATTTGTCAAGTACCTACTATGTGCAAATCTCAGTGATGGGCATATAAAAATACAAAATTAAACCAAAAAACAAATAATTGCTTACATTGTGCCAGGGAATATGTACACGAATACAGAAAATTTTAATAATTTTAATTTGAGGAGAACATATGAAGTCAATGACTTTTGTTCTTACTCTACATAATCCCAGAGTATGGGGTTTTTTTAAATTTTGCAGCTACTTTTCATAGTATTTTACTCATCTCTTATTAACAGACTATCAACTGTCTTTTCTTATTACCATCAGTAGGCCAGTCTCTAGCAATTCCCCATTCTCTTCAAATAGCTAATTTTTTTTTTCTGTTGCTGGCCAAAATAGAAGCTGTCCTATTTCCAAGAGCTATATGATGAATCAATCAGTGGGTAAAAAAAATTTCTAATGTCCTTTACCCCCTCAATAACTCCAAGACTATTACATCTTGCCCTGCCTTCCAATTCTTTCCACTATAGAAGCTCCCAACATTACTATCCTTTCACTTCTACCTTCTGAGGCACTGTTGGCACTTTGAGGCAATTATAACACAATTTGTACCCAGGCTCCTAGAGCAACAACTTCAGGGTGCCTTTGGAAACTCTCCACCCACTCCAGCATTCATATATTTAATGTCCCTCTTCCCCCAGATCACCTTACAGCTTTAGTAGACACACCTTGGAAAGCAAGTTCTACATTTTGGGGCAGGGATCAGGTATACAAATGCTACAACTTTTTCTGTTTTTCATTTTAGGTAGAAAAGTATGAGTAGCACAGATGCTCGTTAGATCTGTATCACATTGCATTATGTTTCTCTCCCCCCAAAAAACACTACTCTTCCAAACATCACTATTACTGTCAAGGGCACAACCCATTCTTCCATAATCCTGGAGTTATCTCCTCGTTCTCTTAAACTACACAACCAATCAATTGTCAAATCTTGTTTCTAATTCTATATCAGTCACATCTGTCCCCATTTCTCTATTTACATAGCAATCAGCCTAATTCAAGACCTTGTTACCTAATTCCTGTACTATTATAATAATCTCCTGCCTCAAATAACTCTCTCCCCTATCTTATTCATACTCCACAGAGCTGCCAAAATGATTTTTTTTACAGCACAGATCTGAGCATGTTGCTCCCCTCATCAATAAACTTCACTGACTGCCTATTGCTTCTAGGATCAAGGTCTCTCATCCTTATATTATCCTACTTTAATTTCTTTTTGTGCCAGTCTTACAAAAAAACATTAATACTGTTAAATGTGTAAAAGATGATAGATAATAGATATAGATGGATAGATGGATGGATAGATGAAAGAGATGATAGGCAGATGGATAGAGATATTTAAAAAATTGGAGGTAACTGTGCTAAGAAACCAAATAATCCTAGCACAATTTTGATTTATGGTTTTGGGTGTTTACACTTAAGGAAATAATAGAGCAACTATCACTAAAGAGAAAATATCACTAAAGCAGTTAAACTTAAAAGTGAGGAGTGATGCAGTGTGATGTGGTATGTGTGTGTGTGTATGTATGTATGTGTGTGTGTGTGTGTGAGTGAATATATTTCAGAACTGGTTATTAAACATTTATTAACAGACACTTGGGCAAAACTAGACAAAAAGTGAAGACCTGAGGATGTTCAGAAGCATTTATAACTTCCTTTCTAGTTCTTAATTGGGTTTGTTTGTTTGTTTTAGGTTTTTGCAAGGCAAATGGAGTTAAGTGGCTTGCCCAAGGACACACAGCTAGGTAATTATTATGTGTCTGAGGTTGGATTTGAACTCAGGTACTCCTGACTCCAGGGCCAGTGCTCTATCCACTGCCACCTAGCTGCCCCCTTAATTGGGTTTTTTAATAAATCTGCTTGCTAGACAAGTAACTTTCAGATAAGTGAAGTTTTGCTATATAGATGTATTTATAGTTCCACTTCACAGATGAGACAACTAAGGATATGAGAGATTAAATGATTTACCAAGGTCATGAAATCTTGATCCTAGTCAAGAGGACAAGATATCTTGATTCAGAAACCAGAGCTTTTTCTCATAAAGGTCCAAATTTATCTCTTTAATAGCATGCCATACTAAAGAATGAGGGAGGTTTTGTGACCACTTTTTATCGAGAAAATAATTTCTAATCCAAAACTTCCTGTGGTCCATAAGAAAAGTAAGTTGGGAAATTATTTCCTTCCTGAGAGACTGGAAGTATTGTGTATGTGTGTGTGTGTGTGTGTGTGTGTGTGTGTGTGTGTGAGAGAGAGAGAGAGAGAGAGAGAGAGAGAGAGAGAGAGAGAGAGAGAGAGAGAGAAATGTGCTAGTGAGCATGAGTGTTCCAGAGTGGTTAGAAGCCTGGTCAGTTAACATTGAGGAGAAAAGGAAAACAAAAAAAAGAAAAAAACTAACAACCCTGCCTATCTCCAAATTTGAGCCCCTCCCCTCAGCATGTGAGCTGTAAAGAGAATGACACATGTGCTGTTTCCTTTCCCAGTTGTCGAAGGGTCAGGAACCAGACAAGAACAAGAGGAGACTTTTCCAGGAGACTCCTGCCTTTTTCTGATCCTTCCAGCTGTTCTGCTCAATCTTCCCAGCCTTCCCTGAGCCAGCCGAAACCAGTGGCCCTAGGCACTCTGGAGTCTGTCAGTTATGAGTAACCCAAACAATGCAACAACAGTCAATGGAGGTGAGTACCTGTTTCTTCTGTCTGTCCTACACTGTCTAGAAACAGTTAGAATTGAATGAGGGGGAAGAAGGGGGGCTATTCCCATGCTCCCTATTTCCCTGAGGAATCTGACCTGAAAGAGAAGGAAAGAAAACTGGACATAAAGCCAAAGTATCTCATCTTTCTTTTCTCTTTGAGGAGCAAGGAGAGGTTAGGAGGGAGAGAAGGGATCCAACCAGTGAGTTTGGTAAAAACTCAGTAAAGAAGGCTACCTTTCAAAACAACATTCTTCTTTTTCCCCCTCTTCAGTCTAAAAAACTGAGTTAATTATGGGAAAGGGAAGGGAACAGACACATTCCTTGTTTTTTGTTGTTTGTTCATTTGTTGGGAGATTTTCCCTTCCTTTGGGGAATTAAAATAAAACATTGTGTGGGGGGGGGGGGGGATTAGTGAAATAGTTGAAGTCTTAAGGCACCAATAGTGCTTTTCCTAGAAGCTGCCTAGCTCGATCTGGCAAGAGCCACAAGCTGGCTATGTGTAACTTGATACTGAAGCTGAAAACTGTCCATATTTAAAAGCATGATACTGTTATCTGTCCCCGCCTCCCTACCCTTACCCCTGAAGTTTAAGAAGGAAGGGGGGGGGAGCAGGAGGAAGAGGACAAGAGAGAGAGAGAGATCTTGGGCAAGAACTTTTTTTTTTCATAAAATAATAAAAAATGCAGACAGTTGGAGAGGAGAGTCTAAGTTATAACTGAAGTGAACTTTCTGAGAACTTTTTTTTCTCAAGCTGCCAAGAGAGCTCTGTGGAAAGTAGGACTGCTGAACGGTATTCAAAACAAACTCCAATAGCCCAACAAGGTATTATGAATGGGCAAAAGAAGCAACAGTGAGGGTGATACCCATGACTAGTTGGGGTTTTCTGTAAGCCTGCTGGTGTCTGTTTTCTTTCTCTTTTTAGTTTTGAGCTTAGCACATGGTTTGCTAACCGGAAGACTTATGTGAAAAGATTCATTGTGAGGATATGTAGAAGCTTCTGTGAGCTCTTCCCCACCCACGTCACCCATCTTTTGAAATGACAAACTAACTTTTTTTTTCAAATACCCTTTGCTCCCCCCCCCAACACTTTTGGGGCCTTCTCAATTTTGGTTTGGTTTACTCATTATAGCCACCTAGTCTCCCATATTTCAAATGGTGCCAGTAGTTAGAGAAATAAAGACAAGCACCCAAGGATGAGGATTTGGGATTAATATTCTGTAATATGTGGGTGTCAAAGAGAACCACATTTTATAACTTAAGAACATTTGTATTGTTGTGAGATTTCTGAATTTTCCATGAGGTCTGGCCCTCCCATGTGTGGCAAGGGAGATGTAGGCAGCTTTTATGGTGGGAGGAGAGGTTGGGGCGAGGAATCAGAAAAAAATGCATTATACTTCTAATTATTCAAATACAAATAGTTGTTGATAGAATACAGAGAAAATGCTTATATGTGAGATATTAATTCCCTATGTCAAGCCAAGACAGAAAATATTCCTTAGCCAGGACTATTAGGTATTAGGATTTTTTTTTGTTTCACTTCATTTTCTTCTGTTTTTTAAATTTGTGATTTTTTTTTTGTTTAGTTCTTTAAGGTCAAGGCAGGAGCTCTGATTCTAAAGATTGTGAGTAGATCACACACAGTAAATGGCCAGAGAACTGAATTTTACAGGCCAACCTTGCATCCTATTAAACTTCATATTTGATTTATATGATATTGGGATGCATCTTGCAGGAAAACTGTCTGCTTATCATTCCCCCTGCTAATTCAGGCAGGATGTTTCTATATCCTGTCTTGATTTTCATTACTGAACGGGAAGGGGTGGGGGTGGGGAATGGGGGGGGAGAAGAAGCAAAGCACAAAGTTTCAAACAGATAGAACCAATATAGGCTTCCACAGTCCTCTTGATCCAGCTGTGTTCATATAACTAGAACTGGGCCCAGATTCCAGAAGTTATTTTTTTCAAGTGACTCATGTTCAGTAGACTTGGGTCTCCAGCAACTGAATCAAAGAGGTATTGAAGTTTAGTCAGTAAGTGGCAAGGTATGACATTTATATATCCCCATTTTTGACAGGAGCAAAGAGGGTTATGTCAAGAACAACAAAGAAAAGACTTTTGCCATTGCTTAATTCCCCCAAAATGTGTCAGATGTTGGAGTTCATTCATGATGTGGAGAAGCCAGAGTAGCTTACCATGATTGAGCAACTAGTTTCTGGGTACTTGCAAAATGCATTGGAATGGGAAGGGGGGTTGCTTCAAAGCTATTTGGAGGAGGGGTGGGCACAGTAATTTGGCCAAGATAACTAAGATTGTTGCTGACAGCAAATTTCAGCCAGAACAAGGGAGTTGTTTGTTTCCAGGAAACTGTCACCAAAAAGTTTTATGCGAGTGTGTTGGAGATGGAGGGTAAGAAGTATCAGTTGTGAAAGTGTTAGTTTACACAGAACTTTTTTTTCTGAAGATCTCTAAACATATTCTGGATTTATTCCTTCAGGCTAAATAGGGAACAGTTTTCATGATACTTTCCAAATAAGCATCAGAGATCATAGAATTTTAGCTGAAAAAGGAAACTTTCAGGTCAACTTGAACCTGTCTCTGCTGATCTAAAAGCCTCCCCACAGCCCCAGTTTTACACTGGCATATTATGTGACTATAGAAGAAATTTCAAACTTCTATACCTTAGAATTCACTATAAAATATAGGGCTGAGCTCAGATTGTACTGATCAATTTCAATCCCAGAGAACAAATAATTTTAAAATACTTCTCTCACTAGTAAGGTTAAGTCTTTATGAATTAAGAGTGTTGCATACTTTGTCCAACATGCTTTTGTTAGTTGATTTTTCTTAATTGCTTTCATTTGTTACAAGGAAGGGTTCCTTTCTGGGAGAACTATTTGAAAATTACTGATGCGTAAAACAAAAGGCATCAATAATACTTTTTTTTAAATTGACTACATATGTTTACTGGTCAGACCTTCAAACTCCTTAGCACTTAGACTTGTGCCTGGCAAGGCATACCCTTGCACATGGTAGTTACTTAATAAATATATGTTGAACCACATTGAATTCAATTCCTCTGGTACAATTGCAAAAAGCAATTAAATCCTTTCAAAGTGCTTAATAACCATTTGCATATTTATTTGTTCTAGTTTGAAAATAAATTCTCAAAACTATAATGGACTCCAACTGCTCATCAAAAGTGTCCTCATCCTAGCATTCATGGCCTTTCACAGTCTTACCCCTATCCAATAATACTATATATTATTCAATAATACTGTCACCAATCTAATAATATCTCCTATTGTTCTGCACAGTGCTCTGTCTATCCCCAAACACATAGCCCAATTTAGATATTCATTTCTAAATCTATGTCTTAGATCTTGTTCTCTTCCCTGGAATATCTCACTTTTCTAATCACCCAATCCTTACTAACTTTTAGGAACTTTATTAAACTCTACAACCCCCCCCCATCTTCTTTACCAGTTCAACCCAAAGGTATATAGTTACCATGTTCAGTCTTTGGACTCAGAAAGAGAACCTTTTGAATTGTTCAATTGTAACTTCCAACTAATTCTATGTATGAGGTTTGGTCCCAGGCTAGTGGCAAATCCTTTGACAGATTAATCAAACTAATCAAGCCACTACCAGTACAGTTTACTCACAGAGAATTGTATAATTTAGATCTGAATGACCTTTAGAAATCATTTGTCAATATCATCTTTTTATAGAGGAAGAAATTTAGAAATCTGAAAATTTTTAAATGTTTTTTGGGGGTGGCATTCAGAGTTAAGTGATTTGCCCAAGGTCACAAAGCTAGTAAGTATTCTGAAATCAGATTTGAATTCAGGTCCTTCAGTTCCAGGGCCAGTACTATAGCCATTGCAGTACACATTTGCCAGCCCCCCCATCGTTTCTTTTTGCTGTTGTTGTTATTTTCCTTTAAATATATATATATTTTTCCTTCTATTTTCCAATGCCCATTACTCATCATTTCTTATAGTACAATAGTACTCAGACACAATAATATGCCACAACTTATTCAACCATTCCCCAAATGATAGACATCCCCTCAATTTCTAATACTTTGTCACCACAATATTTTTGTACATATAGATACTTTTCCTTTTTCTTTGATCTCTTTGGGATATCAACTTAGTGTTATTGGTATTGCTGGATCAAAATATACCCAGTTTTATAACCCTTTAGGGATAGCTCCAAATTGTTCTCCAGAATGTCTATTTTTCTCTTATCCACTCCAGCATTTTTCATTTCTGATAAGTGTAAGGTAGTTAATTTTTCTTCCTCTAATCAATAATATTTTAGATAATTTTTATGTTTGATTTCTTTTGAAAACTGCCTGTTTATGACCTTTAACCATTTATCAATTGAAGAATGACTTATTTTTATAAATTTGACTCTGTTTTATATTAAATATTTCATAAATGAAGACTTTCAGAGAAATTTGCTGTAAAAATAGTTGATATTAATTCATTGTCTATGCTACCTTTTAGCAAAATGTAGTTTCTTGGATAATCTCTCTTAATGAGACCTATTTTTTGTTTTTCCTTTGGCTAAGATCATGATTGCTACCCTTGACTGTTTTTTCAACTTCAGCTGAAGTATTTTAGATTCTGTTCCAGTCCTTTACTTTAACTCTATATGCGCCTTTCTGTTTCAAGTGTGTCTCTTCTAAACAACATATTCTTGAATTTGATAATACATCTGCTATCTGCTTCTATTTTATGAGTGAGCTCATGACATACACTTTCAGATTGATAATTACCAGCTGTGAATTTCCCTCCATCCCTTTATATTCTCTCCCTCTCCCTCTCTCTCCCTCTCCCTCTCCTCTCCCTCTCCCTCTCCCTCTCCCTCTCCCTCTCCCTCTCCCTCTCCCCTCCCTCTCCCCTCCCTCCCCCCTCCCTCTCCCCCCTCCCTCTCCCCCCCTCCCCCTCCCCCTCCCCCTCCCCCTCCCTCCCCCTCCTCTCCCCCTCTCTCCCCCTCTCTCCCCCTCTCTCCCCCTCTCTCCCCCCTCTCTCCCCCTCTCTCTCTCTCCCCTCTCTCCCCCTCCCTCCCTCTCTCTCCCTCTCTCTCTCTCTCCCCCTTTCTCCCTTTCTCCCTTCCTTGTCCCTCTTCAAAAGTTTATTTTCCTTCTAATCACTGCTTCTCTTAATCTACCCCACCCCCTTTTATCATACTCATCCCTTTCTCTTAACCCCTTCCTCTTCTATTTCCTTATTGGGTTATTTACATTTCTATACACAATTCTGACATGAGGCTCAAGAATTGTTTTCTACCCCCCCCAATTATTCTTTTCACTGGAAAAGCTTTCCTGACCTCACTTTCTCTTTCCCATTTTCCCAATGTATCCCTCTTTCCCACCCCTTCATCTTTGGGGGAGAAACCATACCAACATAACAACATAATCACCTCACATCCCTGTCCTCTGTCTGTGTAAACTTTTAACTGCCCTAATAATGAAAAAGATTTTGAGAGTTCTAGGTGTATCTCTAAGGGGGTTGAGGATGTCTTTTCCTATCTATCAGCCTAATCCCATATTAAAATGCCCCTTTCCACCTGTCCCCATTTCATTTAACAATTAACTTCAGTTAATTTTTACAAAGGGATATTTACTTAATGGCTATAGCATGAAGCAAAGCACAAATACTTCCTTCCCCCCACTACCAAATGGAAGGGCACAGTTTCTTCTTGCCTCTTTAGTTTCTTGGAGAGTGAGCTCAGACTTATGAAGGACTTTACATAGTATTCAGTTCACTTGGTTCAGGTACAAATGCAAATTGTAGTGGCCAAATCTTTGCCTCAGCTATAACTTCTCAAGAGCTGGTCTTCATTCCTATGGATATCAATACTGGACTCAGAAACCTAAGCTAGATTCCACTTCCAGTCCTACCTTTTTAATCTTCTTTATTTATTTATTTGTTTCTTTGTTTATTTATTTATTTTAGGTTTTTGCAAGGCAAATGGGGTTAAGTGGCTTGCCCAAGGCCACACAGCTAGGTAATTATTAAGTGTCTGAGACCTGATTTGAACCCAGGTACTCCTGACTCAAGGGCCAGTGCTTTATCCACCCACTGTGCCACCTAGCCGCCCCTTTTAATCTTATTTAAAGGAAGGAATACTGAGGCAAAGAATTGAGGTCTGTATCCATGGATACAATCTATCTCTCCCCTGACAGCATTGATTCTCTTCTCTCACTGGAATGTTACCAGTTAGGGAAAATTCAAACTAAAAAAAGAAAGGGAATTTGTCAATTAGTATCTTTTCAACATCTCCATTTCCAAATATCTCATCAAACAAAAAACCTCCTCCTCACCACTTGGTTAGCAGATAGTTCCCAGGTATTGGATATCAACACATGCTCAAAGTCCTTCAGTTGAGTACTTTTACCTAGTTTTATAAACATTGGATTTTTTGGTCAGTCTATTATATTTATTTTGTTTTGTGTTTGTTAAGTTCACGTTAAGAGAAAATAGGACTACTATTTTTTTTAAAAAGTATCCTTTTCCCTTATAGGAATGTATACAATTTAACTTTATTCTCTTATGATTACTCTTTCTTGTTTATCTTTTTATACTTCTCTTGAGTCTTGTATTTGAATGTTAAATTTTCTATTCAGTTCTGGTCTTTTCATCAGGAAGACTCTAAGGTCTTCTATTTCATTAAATATCCTTTTTTTTTTTTTTACTCTGAAAGACAGCACTTTGTGCTGGGTAGGTGATTCTTGGTTGTAATTCTAATTCCTTTATCTTTCAAATTATCATATTCTAGATTCTCCACTCCTTTCACATGGGAGATGTCAGATCCTATGTGATCCTGTGATTCTTTGATATTTGAATTTTTTTTTTTATAAATGCTTGAAGTATTTTCTTTTTTTTTTTTTTTTTACCTGGGAGCTCTGATTTCTGGCTGTAAATATTCCTGGGAGTTTTCATTTGGGGATCTCTTTTAGGAAATGATTGGTATATTCTTTTAATTTCTATTTTGCCCTTTGGATCAAAGTTAATGGGGTATTTTTTCTTGACAATTTCATGAAATATGTTGTCTGTATTCTTTCTTGGATCCAGGCTTTTAAGTAGTCTAATAACTCTTAAATCATCTTTCCTCAATCTGTTTTCCAGGTAACTTGGTAGGATTGGGAGTGGAGTCTAGGTTAGGTTTCCAAGTGAACTGAATACTATGTAAATTTTGGTTTTATTCTTTTGATTTTGATTTATTATTTCTTCATTTCTTGTGGAATCACTGAATTTTCCTTGCCCTTTTATAATTTTTTTTTAGGCTTTTGCAAGGCAAATGGGGTTAAGTAGCTTGCCCAAGGCCACACAGCTAGATAATTATTAAGTATCTGAGACCTGATTTGAACCCAGGTACTCCTGACTCCAGGGCTGGTGCTTTATCCACTGTGCCACCTAGCCACCCCTCTTTTATAATTTTTAAGGAATTATTTTCTACAATGAGATTTTATACCTTTTTTTTCCATTTGGCCAGTTCTGCTTTTTAAAGTCATATTTTCTTCAGTATTTCTTTTTTTTTACCAAATTATTAATACTCTTTTCAAAATTTTCTTACATCACTCTATTTTTTTTTTATTGCAGGCAATCAAGGTTAAGTGACTTGCCCAGGTGTCTGAGGCCATATTTGAATTCAGGTCCTCCTGGCTTCTCTATCCACTGTGCCACCTAGCTGCCTCTCTAATTTCTTTTTTCAACTTTTCCCTCTTCTTTTCTTACCTTACTTTACCTCTTTCAGGAATTCTTGCTAGGCTAGGATCCAATTAGCATCTTACTTTGAGACTTTTTTTGGTGGCTGTTTTAATGTTGTTCTCTTCTTCTAAGTTTATATCTTGGTCTTCCCTGATATCATGATAGCTTTTTATGGTCATTTTTTTGTTGTTGTTGTTTGCTTGTTTTCCCATTCATTTTCTTGACCTGAACTTTTATGTTAAAGATGAACTCTGCTCAACAGATGAGTACTGTCCCAAGTCTCAGGCTTTTAATGCTACTATTTTATAGTTCCGAGGGTCTGCAAGTTTTTGGTATTTCCAAGTAGTATGATCCTGAGAGGTATGGTCTCTGCTTTCCTGGGTCATGCTCTGATCATTACCAAGAAAAAGCCCCAGGTTCCCTGTAGATGTACAGACTTGAGCTCCTATTTGCATTGGAAATATGAGCACGGTTCTTTTCCTTTGTGACTTTCCTCCCTGGAACTGCCATCCAGAATTGTGTATGGGCAATAATTGACAATGAGTGCTAGTGTATCCAGTAGCAGCAAGGGATCCCCTGTAATCTCTTTCTGACAATTTGTCCAATACCTTTACTATCTCTGAACTGAGAGCTCCCAAAGCTACTGCAGTAGTTGCTGTTACCCTTCCATGTATGTAGTCTCCAGACAGACTTATACCTGAATGTTTCAGACTTCTCCTGTCAATCTCTTTAAGTTTTCTCAATCTGAAAAAAAATTTTAAACATGACTCTTTGTTGATTCTGCCACTCCAAATTTGATTTGAACATTATTATAGAGTTGTTGGGAGAATTTTAGGAGAATTTAGATTGATGTCTATCCTCTAATCTTCCATCTTGCTCCTTCCTCAGTAAATATTTTTTATATTTTATCTATTTGTTTTTCTAACTACATGCAACCAATCATTTTTTGCAAGGTTTTGAGTTTTACATTTTTCTCCCTCCCTCCCCTCCCCCTTTTATTTTACAGAAAACAATCTAATATAGATTCTACATTTATAACCATGCTAAACATGGATCCATATTGATCATATTGTGAGAGAAGAATCAAATCCAAACAGAAGAAAGAAAACATTAGAGATTAAAAATTATATAATACATAAGACAACTTTTAAAAATTAAAGATAATAAGCTTCAGTCTTCATTTAAACTCTATGGTTCCTTCTCTGGATATAGGTGGTATTTTCCATCACAAGTCTTTTAAAATTTTCTTTGATTATTGTTCAGTATTTATTAAGCATTTATGTGCCAGGAACTACACAAAAAAACCACCTAAGCAAAGAAAGGAAAAAATATAATCTCTACCCTGAAGAAACTTATAAATAATGAAGCAGACTAGGGGAAAACTGGAAGGCGCTAGAAGAAGGGATGAAAGGAGAAGAATAGAATTTTGTTGTTGTTGTTGTTGTTGTTGCAGATGCTGGAATTTGAGGGTACTCATGAAAGAATATAGGGAAAACAAGGAGGAAGAAATTTAGAGGGAAATTCTTCCAGGCTAAGGGAACTATCAGTGAAAAGTCTCTGAACTGGGAGATGGAGTAGTGTATGGAAGGAACAGAAAGCAAATCTTTGTCATCGATCTATGAATAAAATATAAGATTATTAGAAAGGAAGAAAGAAGTCTAGTTGTTAAGGGTTTTAAAAGCCAAAGAGAACTAAGCAATATCACTATTAGGTCTATACCCCAAAAAGATAAAAAAAGAAACAGAACATATATGTACAAAAATATTTATAGCAACCTTTTTAGTGGTGGCAAAGATTTGGAAATTAAGGAAATGTCCATCAATTAGGGAATGCCTGAACAAGTTATTGTAAACAATTGTGATGGAATACTATTGTGCTATAAGAAATGACAAAAAGGATGCTTTCAAAAAAAACTTGTAAAGACTTACATGAACTGATGCAAAGTGAAATAAGGAAAACCAGGAGGACGTTATTTATAGCAATAGCAATATTGTATAATGATCCACTGTGAATAACAGCTATTTTTAGAAATACAATGATCCAAGACAATTCTGAAGGATTTATGATGAAAGGTGCTGTCCATCTCCAGAGAAAGAAATGGAGTCTAAATGTAAATCAAAGATACTTTAAAAATTTTGTTGTGGTTTTTTTGTCTTTTCTTTCATAACATGATTTATATAGAAATTTGTTCTTTCATGACTATACATGTATACTCTATGTCAAATTGTTTGCCTTCTCAAGGAGGGTAAGTGGAGAGAATTTGGATATCAAAATGTGGAAAAAGAAGCCACTGAACCTCTGTTGAATAAGGGTTGATATATTCAACTGTGTGCTTCATATTGAGTGTGGTAGCTAAACATCATTTTCCAGTTCTAACATAAACTTATACCTAAGACCTTTGGTTAAAGTCTACATTCACTTCTTTAGTTATGCCCTGCCCAATCTTGTAAGTTGCTCTTTCTCTCCTTGACATATATACATACACAAAGGCCTCCACATACTATCTCAAATACCCTATCTCATGGCTTGCTTAAGGAAGATTATATTTTGATCCTGAAATATATTTCAGTTAATTTGATCTTTTTTGTTTTTTATATCAATCACTCCATCTTCCTTTTCAATGACTTTTAACTGGCCATTACCTATACCTATAATGTTCTCATTCATCACCTTGGGCTCATAGAATCCCTCTTTTGTTTTAAGATGAGCTACTGGACTTTGATGACTAGGGATGAGAGAGTAAGGTGGAAAAATGTACAATTCTGCCTCTTTAAATCCAATTAAAGCTCAAGTCAAAACATCACCTGTGAGGTCATTGGTCCTCTTCAAAAATGAAGGACAAACAAGTATAAGCACCACCATCAAATGAAACTTTATATGATCTCCCTAAATTTTAGTTTCCTACCATTTAATTGTATTTATTTTGGGGATTCTTTTTTATAATGTATTCTCTATATAGTTAGAGTTAAGAAAACTGGGTTTGGGGCAGCTAGGCAGTGCAGTGGATAGAGCACTGGCCCTGAAGTCAGGAGTACCTGAGTTTAAATCCAGCCTCAGACACTTATAATTACCTAGCTGTGTAGCCTTGGGCAAGCCACTTAATCCCATTTCCTTGCAAAAACTAAAATCAAAAAAAACAAAAAATAAACTGGGTTCATACAACCCTGCCCCTTACAAGTTATATATCTTCCTTTGGGCTCTAGTTTTCATATCTGTAAATATGGAGATAATTATATTAAATAAAACACTAAAATTATAATACTAAATTATACTAAAATGTAACACTACTATATAATCCACAGACTTGTTGTAGGGAAGATGCTTTGAAAACTGTAAATTTGTTCATATAAAAATTAAATATTATGCTTAATGGGCAAGTAGGAGAGAGATCATGTCCCATAGGGAAGCCCAAGTCACACTGTTGGTCTCATGATATGCATCTTAGATTTAACTGCACAATAAAATGCAGACTTGCTCTCTGTGTCTCTCTGCTTCTTTTTCTGTCACTATCTGTTTATTTTCTCTCTGTGTGTATCTCTTTCTATGTCTCTCTCTCTCTTTTTATCTCTCTCTGTATCTCTCTCTCTTTGTATTTCTCTCTCTCTCTCTCTCTCTCTCTCTCTCTCTCTCTCTCTCTCTCTCTCTCTCTCTCTCTCTCTCTCTCTTCCCCTCCCTCCCTCCCCACCTCCCTCCTTCTCCTTAAGGGAAATGCTATAATCTTATGATACCATACAAATTACTTTCTGTAAATATTCATAATCATGACCTGCAATGGAGAGGTAGCTTGGATTGAACTATGCTGAATTACATTTAGGCCCAAGAAGCTATACACTTCCTCCCTCAAACCACTCCCCTCATCTTCCAACCATGGCCCCTGTTCATTAGAAGCCAGATTACCCATTACCATTAGGTCTTCTTTTGGTGATATATGTATATGTATGAGATGATATTATGTACACCTTAAGAAATGGACAAGGTAGTTGATCTTCAGAATCTTCCTAAGACAATTTATATGGAAGACATTCAGGTTCCTGGCATGGTACTGGTAGACTGTCCAGTTTTTATAGGCATACAATAATGAAGTCCACACAATAGATCTGGAGGCCTTCATTTTGGTAGTTAGTCTAATACCCCTCCTTTCCCACACTGAGTGGGATTCATGGAAAGGAATAAAGTTTAAGATTAGAAGGGTAAGAATAGGACAGATTTTTAAGAGTTTTAAATGCTAACTAGATTTTACATATTTGATCCTGAAAGTAATGGGGAATCATTGAAATTTATTGAATAGGAAGGTGACATGGTTAGACCTGTACTTTAGGAAAATTACTTTGGCAGCTAAGTGGAAGATGAATTATAGTGAGGAGAAACTCGATGCAAGATCATCTTATTAGGGAGAATAACTAGAAAGCTGTAGGAGAGTTGATAAGGGATATTGAGTGTTGACAATATATTAGAGTGATAGCAGAGAATACATAAAAGAGAAGTGAATGTTAAAACAAGTTATGGCAACAAATAAGACAAGTGAGTAATTGTGAATGAGGAGCTGAGGAGGACATCAAGTCTATAAACTGGGAAACCCTTAAAGAGAGATGGTATCCTCAACCAGTATAAGACACTTTGGAGCCAAGGAGGGTTTCTCCTCAGAATATAACTTGTGGTTGGATATATGGTGTAGGTGTTCAATGAATACTTGACAAATAACATAATCTTAGAATATCTAAAATATAGTCTAGGGATCAAATAGTCCAACCTGCTTCTTCAGTAGACAGTATCAGAAAATGTTAGGAGAACTAACAATGACATTTATGCTTTTTCATGCTAACACTTTAATGAAGAGGACAAAGAAGCAAGAAGCAAATAATGTGTGTCGTGCTATCTAATGCTTTAAAAATAGAATTTAGATTTATCTAACTACATAATCAACTTTCTTCCTTGTTATTGCCAAGACCAGCAGTCTTCTTCTTTTCACAAGTATTCCTTTACTTACTCTTTTGTGACCTATATTCCTCTTTGCGGTAACTTTAATCATTTTGATCTGACTTCAGTTGGACAAAATATTGGGGTGTAATGCCAGGATGTATCTGACCTCAGACCTAACAAGTCCTAGAAATAGCTTTGACTTTCTTTTTTCAATGATATTTACCTTCCCCCCACCCCCAATAGCTCCTCAAATCACTTGATCAAGAGGGTGGAACATAGCTTTCAGGCCTCAAAACTTTCCCTTAGCCTCACCAGTAATCAAGAGGAGTTAAAGGGGGAAAAAAAGAGATAATAAGGGCCTTTTTCATTAGTTATTTGACTGTTAAAGAGAAGCACACTGACAGAAGCTCATAAATGATAATGTACAAAATAGGTACAAACAAGATAGCTTCCCTTTCTTTGAATATGGGGACTCATGTTAGGGTCAGAAACTTGCTTATCACAATGTTCCCCAAGCCAGGTAAAGTAATGCCAAAGGGCATCCCTGAAGCATCGAGGAATAATTGAGAAAGGATGAGAAGAAAGGAAAATGAAGAATAAATGAGGGAGAGAACCCAGAAAGCTTGAAAAGAAAAAAAGGATATAAGGGAGATAATATAAAACCACTACCTTCTTATATTTTCCTATCACTCTATTCCTTCTAAAGCAGTTTCATACCCATTATCTCATTTGGTTCCCACAGGTTTTGCATTATAAAATATTACATACATTTACATATTTCACGTTTTTCCTCTCACCTAAAAGTCTTCAAGATATCTTAGGCTACAGCGTACCAATTTCTCGTAAATTCAATAATCTTACATTTTTTTCCTTCCCTATAATGTGTTTTACCCTTCTGGCCAGTTCTTCTCCTGACTTTTATACAATTATAGTTTTTCACTTTTCTGCTTTATCAGCATGTATTTATCTACAATATTACACTTCTTTGTTCTGCTTTCCTTTCTCTTTAATACAAACTGGTAAACTTTGTCTTTGTAACTGCAGCTTGTCTATTCTTTTCCCCTATTATCGTGGCTACAAAAATCTTTTGCTTTCTGAGACTATAACCACTCTCTTGAGCAGGTATTTTTCATGCTGTCCAGAAATTCTACTTTGTTATCTAATATATGACTTGGTTTTGGTTCTATTTCCTGCTTTCTCCAAAGACTTGAGAAAAGGAACTAGTGTTTAGTATTGTAAACAGCTTCTATTTTGTTTTATTGGACTGCTCATTCTACTACTGAATGAAAATATTTAAATATAATTAATTCCATTTTCACCAAATAGTTGGAAGACCTGAGCTTGAATCCTAATCCTGGTACTTAGAAGGTATGAATTCTTGAATTCATCACAACTTGCTTAGAGGGTCTCAGTTTCCTTTTTTGTATAATGAGATGAGGAAAAGGTTAGTTTGGAAGAGCTTAAAGGTCCATTCAAACTCTAATATTCTATCAACCTAAAATCTTTTAGCTTCTCTTTTAATAATTCTTTTCTGCTTATCCTTCACTCTATCATATTAAACATTTTCAAATTTTTTTATTTTCAGAAATTATTCTTAATTTTTTACTTTTTTTACCAGAAATATTTCCTTATTACAATTTTAAGCATGAGCAAGTGAAATCTGGAGTTGATTCTCCAGTTTTTAATTATTTCCTTCTTCCCAATTTGTTGCCTTACATTCCAGAAAAATCATCTGTAGCATCTCCATTGATCGTGCTTTACCATCCTTTAGTGGAAGAATTTTAAGTTCCCTTCTGATCATTTGCCAATAAGAGCCTTTAAAATATCCCCTTGGCTGAAATAAATATCTGATTGCAATTATCTAACATAACTCTTGTGCCATTTCTTTTTTTTTAATTTTTAATTTTACTTTTTTCCCCAATTACACATACAGTTTTCAGCAGTCACTTTTTTATAGTCTGAGTTTCACATTTTTCTCCCTCTCTCCCTTCCTTGCCTCCTCCCCCTGACAGCAAATAAGCTGATAAAGATTATAGACGTGTAACACCATTTCTAAATTACTTCTTCCAATATGCTCTCACATTCACAGATTGGATCCCTAGAGGGAGGCAGCAACTTTCAAATTCAAGGGAGTACCCTGTTTGTACCTACGCCCAACTCTAGAGTTCATAAGTCGCTACCAGAATGCTGACCCTCTAACAATCAAATAGTAGATACAATTAATTTAAAACAATAGAATTTACTGAAGTGACACAGGAAAAATAGATTCAAAATATTTTCCCATAAATCTAGGATGTACTTTCCCCCAGATACCCTGAGCATCCATGAAAAGAGTTGGCAAAAAATTTAGAGTACAATGACAGTGAGGCACGCATGTAAGACACACATTTGGTCAAGCAAACACTCCTCTGATATTTTAAAGCCTTGGTTGTCCTGTTTCTCCTCTTATAGTCCTCTCTATGACAACTCTGAATTGCCACTGCTAACTCAGTAAATTATCAGTTCTCTCCTCTGCTTCTATAAGTCCTATTCCTTGAAGCTCCTTAAATATTACATCTCTGTATTTATGTCTCCTGAAGAATGTGTATCTTTGCTCACTGCTATATGAAATGTCCCCAATTGGGCAAGTGTTAGACATTACAATGAATTAAATTGTTGTCTTCCCTCTTGCTCATTTTGCTTCCTTTTTATATAAATGCAAAGATATGAGCCTGTACTTCCCCAAACTATGTTGACCAACTTTAAGCTTAGGTATTTAAAGACATCCGGGTTCATAACCAATCATGGCAGAACATGGCTAATGGGCACAGAGTTTAAGGAGCATGACTTTTTTCATACTTCATAGATATCAGAAATAGGTGTCAAACTTAGATCTTCCTATTGCAAGATCACTTTCTACCTTTAAACCAGGATGCCCCTCAGTATCACTTAGAACTCTATCTTATGATAATAATCCCTTGATATTATTTCGTGGGTATCACTGGAAACAATAGCCAAATATTTTTTACCCACAAAAAGACATAAATAGCTCAAAGGTCATGGGAGGCACTTTATTCTTCCACTTGAACAGGCTCCTCAATTTTTGAACTGGGATGCCTGTCTTTAAATCACTTTCTCCATCCTTCTACTGATGCCTTAGCACTTAGATCATCCTCAATATTCTTTTTGTGCCTTTTCTTAATCTCAAAATAATGGCACAAAGAATTTCTTTTTCCTTTGATAACATCTTAATCTGTTCATTTTTATCTATTAAACAAACACATCATCACCCTCTTTCCCCTTTTTCTTTCATATAAGATATCTTTAAGTATGCCTTTTTTCTTTACTTGATCAGCTTTCTTTGAGAGAATACACAGATTTTTCTCATTTGTACTCTAATTAATCTCTTCACCTTTTTTTGAAAATCTATGCTCTATATTAAATTCCTATCCATTAGAAAACATCCATTTTTCTTACTAAAGCCTTTGGCTTTACTTCCTCCCTTGGGTGCTTTCTTTATCATATTTTTAACATGTCTTACAACTCTCCAGCATCTTGAAATGAAAGAAGTAGTACTCTTCCTTTGATCCATCTCTCATCATGTTTTTGAATTTCTTCCTTTTCTAATAGGAATTTGCTTATTCCTTATATATTTCTGCCAACTTTTTTGACTTTTGAGAAATTCATTCCAGCTGTTACTTGGACCTGGTCAAAACTTCCATTCATTTGTACATATAAATCCTGCCAATTATAAAGACCCATTTGCCCTTTTTTTGGTAGATATATTCTAGACTGTCAGTATGTAAATCTAAATAATCCTGTATTTTTATAGTCTGATTTTGAATATTTGGCTTCATAGGTCACTTTTTGGTTACTTCTGGCCTATCTGCATTTCTTGAGGTAGCTGAAATATCCCTCAAACATAATCCTTCTTTATGTATACAGAAAGGATGATGTGTCTTTAAAAAATCCCCTTTGTCATTTATTGCAGGGAATGGATGAAGAAGAAGCACACCACAAATTTCAAGTTAGATAAAATTTATATCTATGCTTCTGTGCATGTGGAGAAGTAGTTGGAGTCTGACTGTCTTCTTCCCACTCATAAAGAGGCATAGGCACTCTTGCAGGAGCAGGTAGAGAGTAGAGATTTTGACCTAAGATCTTTGGAACCCTTGGTAGCCTCATTGGGAGAGCAAAAAGGAGCTACAAGAGTGATGTGCATGCTGGTTTCCACCATAGCAGCTAGGGCCTTCATGTTCTGGGGAAGATGGGACAGCTATGACCAGAGCATGGAAAAGAATAATTATTGGAGAATTTTTCTTCCTTTCTTTCTTTCTTTTCATCTGAGAGGACAGATTTCATCTGAGAGTTTTCTGTTATTTAAAGGTATTTCCTAACTTTTTTAAGTAACATCAAAGTAGATCAATTTACACAACAATCCATTTGAATTGTTTTCTAGCTATGTGTTTTTCTATATGTGTACAGAAGAGTTTGCAATATGTGTTGGTATTATTATAGAGATATATGGGACCCAGTGGATAGTGTTGGGCCAGGATTCAGGAAGACTTCACAAATTCAAATCTGGCTTCAAACACTTATCTGTGTGATACTGGACAAGTCACTTAATTCCATTTTGCCTCAGTTACTCAATTGTAAAATAAGCTGAAGAAGAAAATGGCAAAATGCTCCGTCACAAAAAGTCAGATTTGGCTAAAATGACTTCAACAACAACAACAAAGAGAGACACAGAAAAATGATCTAGTTTAAACCCTAATCTAAAACTTCTGGCTTTCTTCTAGCTGGAAGATAAGTTAAATGGAGGAAATATTAATGATGAATAATTCTGATAAACTTTCCAAAAGAAATGGATTCTTAAAGTCAGAACACTAATTTTTGCCTATTTGGGCAAGGCCAGGTTGTTGGGTCACATTTTCTTTTTCATTCCTTACCTACGCTCTCCCTAAGTCCATAAAAAGAAAAAAAACAAAACACATGCACACACAAACCATTTTGTGGTGGGATGGAGTTAAGTGCAGTGTTAAGGAGTGAAAATTGTCTGTCTGAAAGAGTAAAGATACAGCTGGACCTATCACCTTTTTTTTGTTTTCTTCTATGCATTTTTAAAAATGTTTTATTGATATTCATTTTTAATATTTATCATTACCTGGTAATTTATCACCACCATCCCTTCAAAATGAATTCTTCCTATACAAATATGTAAAATAAATCAAAACAAATGAACAGATTGATCATGTCTAAGCATGCAAGCTCATTCTATACCACTGGTCCTATATCTCTGCTAAAAGGTTGGAGGTATCTCATACTTTTTAAACATTCCTATAATCTCACATCATATGACTCATAAAATCATAGATCTTGAAGGTAAAGAGACCTGGGAAGCCATTTAGTCTACCCCTCTCATTTAAAGATAAAGAAAAGGAGGTCCTACAAAATATAGTGATTTATTCACACAGGGTGTTCGAGTGGAACTTGAATGCAGTTGCTCTGGATCCAGTGCCAGTGTTCTTTGCATTGTATCTTTTATTTTTCCCTATTGATAAAAGTGAAGAATCCACAAATTCTGTTCCTTTATATGATCTATTTTCTTATTCATTTTCAGCCTTACTTCTTATACTACAATTACATCCACTTCTCTCAAAGGTTCAATGACTATATCTCTAGGCTTCTACATTTTCTTTAGATTATTATAGGTTGTGCTTTTACACTGTTTGTATGCCTTTTTTAGTTTTTATAGGCTTCTTTCAATTTCTAT
The DNA here is from genome assembly GCF_037893015.1 of Macrotis lagotis. NCBI lineage: Eukaryota > Metazoa > Chordata > Mammalia > Peramelemorphia > Peramelidae > Macrotis > Macrotis lagotis. The sequence goes on along the minus strand of NC_133658.1, from coordinate 601,271,687 downwards.
TTTCTCGTCTTCTATTTTCTCTTTCCCTGATCCCACAGCACTTCCCCAATTCTCTCCTCTCATATAAACTATTTAGATGAAATCATCCTTCTTTCCTTTGTGTTCTTCTCCCTATTACCTGATAGAATTATTTTTAAAAAAATAGGCCAATCACAGAACTATCAGCTTTTTTTTTCATTTCCTCCCCTGTTTTCATTGGGTTTTCCCCTTCTTTTCCTTATTATGCCTTAGCTCTTGAGCCCTTTATCCTCTTTCTTCCTCCCTAGTTCTCATTTGCATGTTAGCTTCTCGAACAAAAAAACTGAGCAGTGGTTATACAAACTTGCAGTTTTACTCAGCCTGCCTTTCCCTGCCTTTCCTTGCTCCATCAGTTCTACATAGCCTGTTCCATCATTGCCATAACCACCAACTTCTCTATTTTGTCATTTTGTCTCAATTTTTATAATAGCTATAACAATTTACTCGTCTTCCTCTTCACCTGTGGTGACTATACTAACTTCTTCCCATCATGTATTTCTGTCTCTCTCTGTCTTTGACTCTGCCTTTTGTTTCTGTTTTGCTTTCTGTTTTTGTCTCCCTGGCTTTCTCTATTTGTCTTTGACTCTATCAGTCTGTCTTCTCTCAGTAGTTTATCCCTCATAAAAACTCTCTGAGGTAGGTAGAGTAGAGATTATTTTCTACAGTTGACAGGAGAGATGTATTTAAATACAGAGCTGAAAATCTCTCAGAATCCATCTAGTTTAAACACACACACACACACACACACACACACACACACACACACAGCCCAGAGAGGTTTACTTGCCCAAGATCACACAGGTACCACATGGCAGATCTGAAGTTCCTATCCAGAGAGATTACAAAAACAGTTTGTTTTTGTGCTTTACATCTTCTTACATGTGCTAAACTTCTAAAGCTACAAGTTCCTTGACTGGAAACTTATGCAAGTGATTTTTGCCTTTGGCCTCACTCTTTTCTAAATTTTCCTTGATTCCTGATCTCTACCCCAAGGCTCTAAGCTCTTGAAGTTTCTGGTCCTTTTTCCTGATTACTTCCCCAAAGTTGAAATATCTGCCACATCTAAATAGCTCTAATTAGCCTTCTTTTGTCACCAATTCTTGACATTCATTCTCAGAATCCACTTCCCTATTTTGCTTTTACCCCCTAATCTGCATTTGGTTCATATCATGACTATTTTTTTCCCTTAGGTTACTTACAATGAAAAATAGGAATAATAACCAAAATAAAGTAACTAAAAGTTTAAATAAAAGAAATCTACCTTGTTGCCCTAAACTTCTTAATCTACTTAAGATACAGTCCCCAGAACCTATCTAGGTTTATCATGCTTCTCTCTAGATTAGGCTGGATTTTGACTTGTGATAGCAATGGTATTTTGATCTACTAGGTCAGCCTAGGACCAAATTTATGGCTGGCAATCTGGAATCTCTGAATCTAGCTCTCTCATCTATTGTCTAAACCCTGACACACTTGTAGCCAATCAAGAAGCATTTTGTTATCACAATGGGATTTTGCTACTACTTCTATGTTCCTGCAGGATAACTTAAATATATATTCCCCTTATGACCAAAATGCATGCCAAGGGACCCCAAAAATACAAACATGGAAATTATCAAGTTCCAATTCCCTTAAAAGTAAAAATACTGCAACTGAATATACAAGTCATAACTAAAGTTCCCAAGAGACAACTCTAGGGAGCCTAAGTAAATCACAGAAAAGCTCCCATAACTAGAAATAATAGAAATAGAATTCAGATCTTTTGACTCCAAGTCCCATGTCCCTTTTCCTTGAACAATACTAATGTATAAGATCATAAATACAATGAAACATCATGCAATAACAACTTCATGTTTCCCTCTGATTCTCTCTGTTTCACTGGTATTTTTAACAGTTTGTTAAACACTTAAAATTGAACATCAACACAACAAAACTTGCTTAGTGACTATTTACATTCAAATTAATTTCAATGCAAAGTATGATAATGCTTTTTCATTTGTTCCTTCAAAGTTCCCGACAGAATTTTGTCTATTAATTCTCATTATATATTTATGTTAACATATAGTACATTCTTACAATTGTCATTTTTAATTTCCTCAATTCTTTCCAGATCTCTCTCACCTGTAAGGTGATAGAAAGGGGTCCAAACATCCAGAGCTTCCTTTCACAACCCTTTATCTCTCTCATATCCCTTAGGTCCCCTATGAACTCATCTAACATTAAGATTTCACAGGAATTTATCACATTTGACATTTTTCCCACCTTGAGTGCACTTCTTCACAACTTTATGCTTTTTCTCGTACCTTTCTCTAAATTCCAAAAGTAAAATCACCTAAACTGAGGTTAATTTCAAGGGGAAGAAGTGTGTTATACTAACTCTCAACTAGTTTCATCAATTTCTGAGTATTCTCTGCAATGCATCATGCATTCAGTTCAATTAAGTTAACTAAAAACTCTTTTTGGAACTTGCAACATAACATGTGCTGTGCTAGCTTTTGTGGAGAAGACAAAAGAAGGAAGAAATATGGAACCTGCCCTGCAGAGACATTTAGGATCATCATAGATTTAGAGCTAGAAGGTATCTTATTATGTAGTATAAATCCTTCATTTAATTGGTAAAGGGATTAAGTCTCATAGAAATAAGGTGATTTGCCACTGGTCACAGAGGTAGTTTTTTAAATTCTAAATTAGGGTACTTTACACTGAAACTTCCCCCTTGTCACTACCCTGCTATACTCCTACTAAAAACTCATCTAGCCTTCTGTAACATATATCTCTCTACCTTCAATCTTTCTGATTTCCTGAGAGAATTTTTTTTCTCATAAAAAATCATCACATTCCAATGCTCAAAAAATCTTTACAGACTCCTTATTGCCTACTGAAAAAAAGTTCAGATTCCTATTCTTTCTCATTCAAGGTCTTTCTAATCTTATCTCATTCTGCTTCCTACCATTGTAACATGACTATTCACTGTACTCTCCAACTTAATTGAAGCAGTTCCCTATCTTTAAAACCTTCCTCCATTCTTTTACCTGTTGAGCTCATACTCATTCTTTAAAGTCTAACTCAGTCACCTATACCAAGAAGCCTTCTCTTAGCAATTATTAAGCACTTATGACATATCAGGCACCTACTGTGTACTGGGTATGTCAAACAAAAAATCTAACTGCCATCAAGAAATTTATTTTCTATTAAAGGAAGCACATACATGTGTGTTTGTGTCTGTATGTATTATACATACATACATATAAAAATATATACACACACACACATATATATATACATATATATATATATATATATATATATATATATATATATATATATATATATACAAATTTCAAAGAGGTCTGTTTTGGACATAGAAGTCACAGCAAGGATGATTGGAGTCAGAGGTTGATTGATTGGCCTGTCCTTTCCAGGAATGGCAATGTTGATTGGATTATTATTCTTAATACTAGAGTTAGAAGCAGAACAGGTCAGTATGTCATGGAGTTGGCAGGGAAATAGTATTAGGTCTGGGTCTAGTCTATAAAAAGCAAATTCTCACAAATCTTAAGCCTAGAGTCCTAGAGCTCGAGTTCGAGCTCAAGAGGAGAGTAGAAGCTAGCTTCACAAAGAGGCACTTAACAGGTTATGTTTTCCATTATAGCTATCTATTTTGTAGTCTCCCTGCCTACTATACTGTAAGATCTTTGAATGTAGGAGCCCTATAACCTTTGTTTCTCCCCTCCCACCTGACTCTGTCTGCTGCCTGCTCAGTGGTTGCCTGATAAATAAATTTGTTATATTGTACTTAGGAGTTAGGACATAGACCTATGAGATGATTAGAAGACATTTTTAAGTTTTAGTGTTAAAGAAGTGCCCACGCAATATATAAAATTATTGATATAGGAGTTCAAAGGAGGGAGACATCAATTTGAGTTGGAGTCCTCAGTGAAGGTATCACAAAAGAAGTAAGACTTGAGGGGGTCCTTGAAGAATGAGGTTTTGGAAACAGGAAAGGGTATTGCCAGCAAAGGGGGGGGGGTGAGGGGGAGATTATAAGCAGAGGATCAAAACAAGGAAAGTGCCCATAAGGCAATAATTAGGTATGCAGAGGGAGGGAAGTTTGAACTTCAAGAAATAAACAGATCATTTGGTAACATTTTATTGATCTATGCTGGAGACTAATGGGAGTTCGATTCAGTGTTCATGGGGTGAGGTTTTTGCCTAGGATATAAGGATTAGAGGTATAATATTGAATGAGAACACAAAGAACCAGGAACTTGGGGCAAAATTACAGGACCACAGGTTTATGTAGAAGTGGATGAGGACTAGTGAAGGTTTGTTTGTTTTTGTTCCTCCCTCCAACCTTCCATCCAAGAAGAGGACTTTATATCACATGAGTATGCACCCTTGTCCTTAGGGAACCTCCATCCCTTTATTTCTCTTACTGCCCCTTTTCCCAGTTCTATTTACATAGCAGTGGCTAATGAAATATTAATAACTTCTCACAATGACCAGTTGTAAACTGGGACCAGTGATTTAAAGACTTCAGTGATTTGTTCTCCACCAGTCCCAGTGTTTAAGTATACACATAGGACTGACCTTAGGCGTAGGAGGAGTAGGCAGCTACCTACATGGTGTGATTTCTGCTGCCCTCACACACTGTCTTATTCATTCCTGAAATTGCACAGCTAAAGGATCATTCTTTAGTTTAAGTCTTTGTCCTTTGTCAAAATGCAAATAACAGTCCAAATAAATAATGATGATGACATTTCTATATTGCTTTATACTTTATGAAGTACTTTCACACTCCTTTTATTTGGTCCTTTTAACGATGGTTTGATTGAAGTTAGTCATTTGACAGCTGAGGACACTAAAGCTTTGGCGAGGTAAGATCATAAATCCAGAGCATGGGTTCTTAATCTTTTTTATGTCATGGAGCCCTTTTGACAATATAATGAAGCTTATGGACCTCTTATCAGAAAAATTGTAAAAAATAAAATACATAGAATTAGAAAAGAATTCAATTTTATTGAAATAGCTACCAATTTTTTTTTTAATTCCAGGTCCCTTGGTAAAGAAACTCTTGATCTTATAGTAGAAGCAAAACTTGTAAGCAATAATATAACAAACATAATCCTACTGAATCCCCATTACTATGATTAGCCTATGAGAACAAAGAATGATATAGATCAAGGCTGTCCAACCTTACTTTTAAAAGTTTTTATTGAAACAAAAGACAGTAGATTCTGATTTGTCATTTTGGTGAGAGCTCTGCCACATTTAGTAAACCCACAGGTGGGACACATAAAATCACAGGGGGGGTTATGGGGCAAATTTTGGACAGCCCTAATATAGAGGAAAGAGTTCAGGTGTTACAAGTCAAAAAGGTCAAGGTTTCGGAACCGCCTTTGTCATTTGCTTAGCTGGGCAGGTTTAGGAAAGTTAATTTATTTGAGATTTCTTTTCCTCAACTATAAAATGACAATGACAATAACTGAAGTAACATGCTTCATGGGGGTAGATAAAAGTGTGGGATAGACTAGAGTGAGAGAGAGAGAGAGAGAGAGACAAAGAGAGTTTCAGAGAGACATACAGAGAGAGAGTGAGACAGAGACAAAGAAACAGACACCGAGACAGACTGAGAAACAGACACGGAGGCAGAAGGACCAAGACAGTCAAAGACAGAGCAACAGATATAAATATATAGATTACGTAGATAGATTATGGCTAACCCTTTATGGATCACTTTAAGATCTGCAAAGCTTTTACAATCTCTCTTCAAACGCCAGGGATTATTATAGTGGAGTTTTGATAATTGCTATGAATTGTCTGAAAGCTTGCCTTGCCTCAAGGGATTGTTGTAAGGTTTAAAGAGACTCAACAGGTGTGAAATCATCAGGGACTGTCACTGTGTTTTCTTTTCTTCTTGTCTATATAATACCCAAACATCCTAGAGAGAGAGACTCTATTCCCAGAGGGTTTGTGTTATTAGCAACCGGGCAGGATCCTCTGTCTCTAGGTCCTATGGATTTCTGAAAATGTGGGAAAAGCTGCAGGAGAGAGGTGGTATCTCTAAGACATTTAAGGCTCTATAATAGTTTGTGGATTTTTTAGATCTTATATCCTTTTTCTTTTTAATTTTCTTACCAATATTTCATTTCAGTAAAATCTATAAAATAAAATAAAAAACCTCATATTTGTATACCCTATAGCATCATAGAATTATAGATTTAGAAATAGAAGGGACCTTAGAGGTCATGCAATTCGACCTCTTCATTCTTTAATTTTCTTCCAAGTTTGCACAAATGCCATTTTCTTTAAAAGACCTTGCCTTCCCTTCCCAGTTACTAGTGCTTCTTCTCCCCATTCTCCTTGTATTTATTCTATATATTTTACACTCATATGCATATCCCGATAGAATTTTAAAGTTTTCTTTAATTATCAAGCATGTTTGTTATTCTCTCACATTCCCTAACCCCTTCATCACATAAGTATAGTCAAGCAAAACAAATCCCCACAATTGTCATGTTGATAAATGTGTTCCTGATTCTTAATCTTAACCAATCATCTCTTTGTCATATTGTTATCAACTCTCTGGATTCAATGTTTTATCACTTGATTAATCTAAGGTCTTGACTCTCTTATGATTATTCATTTTTATAATATTGATGGTAAAGTATAAATTATTCTTCTAGATCTGTTCATTTCATTTAACATCCACCCATAAAAGATTTTCCATGTACCTTTGAAACTATGATTTCTCTCATTTCTTACAGAACAATCAATAAATATTTATTAGGTATCTGTTATATGCTAGAAATTGTGCTAAGTACTGAGGACACAAAAAGGGGCAAAAGACAGTCAATACTCGAACACTCTAATAGGGAGCACAATGTAATAAAAAATACATTCCTATAGCATGATTTGTACAGCCGTTCTCTAGTTCTTAGAATATAAGCTCCTTGAGGGCAGGGCCTATTATATATTTGTTGTCTCTGTATCCTCAGATCTTCAGACAGCACCTAGGCAAATAGTACTTGTAGAACATAGAGTATTCTTTTTTAAAAATATAGTATTCTCTGGGGCGGCTAGGTGGTGCAGTGGATAAAGCACGGGCCATGGAGTCAGGAGCACCTGGGTTCAAATCGGGTCTCAGACACTCACCTAGCTGTGTGGCCTTGGGCAAGCCACTTAACCCCATTTGCCTTGCAAAAATCTAATATGTGTATACATATATATATATATATATATATATATATATATATATATATATATTATTCTCATTTTCAAATGTAGCCTCTCCTCATCAAGGCGCTTCTAATTACATATAATTTTTAAAAGGAAAATAATCAATACACATTCACTAATTTTTGCACAATATCCTATGCCCATAGATTTTCCTTCAGATAGGGGAGGAAGTTGGAATGCACAATTTCAAAGCCCTTTTCCATTCATTATCTCAAAACTTACACTTGATCCTCATATATATGGAATCACAGGATCTCCGAGTTGGAAGAGACTGGGACATGTATTCCAACCCATCCCTGAAAAGTAAAAGGTTTTTTAATAACACCTCCAACAATTATTCATTCACTTGAAAGTCTCAGATTATGGGAAACTCATTACCTCCCAAATCAAACCATTTCACTTTAGAATCATTTTAATGATTAGTAATTTTTCCTTACCTCAAGCCTAAATCTGATTTTCATTTTTATTCATTGCACTTCATTTTATCCTGAACAACCAAGCTGTTTCAAAGTTAATGACTCTTCCAAATGACAGATCCTCATATATTTGTAGACAGCTATCAAATCCCACCACTAACTATTTGTTGTGGTTATTTTCCAAGAAAAAATAATCCAGTTTCTTCAAATGTATCTGTTTATAGTCCCTTCACAGCATATCCGGACATTTTTCCTTTGGTTAGTGTTCTGTTTTTCTTTTTTTAATTTGTTGTTAATTTGTCTTCCCCCTTTTCACTTCCCATATCATTTACATGTTAGCAGTTAATGAAATATTAATCACTGTTCAAATTGACTTAGTTATGTTTCATTACCAGTTCTTACAAAAACAACAGCGTCAACTGAGGATAGGGATATATCCTGAACTTGAGATTTCACTGATTTAGGGAAAACCCAAGTAAAGAAGCTGCCTCTCCCACTGCAAGTGAGTACCTTCCCTACAAATCTTAGAACTTGTCATGATGGTGCATACCTGTCAACTCAAGATGCCAGACAGGCTGAGCTGGTAGACTGTTGTCCTCAGGAATTTTGAGCTGTTGTGGGCAATACCCATCAGATATATGTGGGGATTTGACTCTAGGAGGAACAAATTGGCCTAGGTCAGAAACAGAGACTATGCCAATCAGTGGTGAGACTAGACCTCTACAATTCTAGCCTTGGCAAGATGGGCATATCCAGTCTTAATAAAAACAAGAAGAAGAACAAAGTTTTGAAAACTTGCCTAGTTCCCACCAAGAAGCCAATAATAATTTTATCATGGAAATCATACTTACTAATACCACATCAGATTATGATGACTCAGTGGTACATACTAAGATTTTGAAACATTTTTATAGATTTATTTAAACACCGGGACCTCAATCCTAATTTTCCAAAGTAATTTCCTTTTAACCACATTACTCTCTTTATTCTTTACTCCAATGAAAACTCTTATCATATGCCCAGGGGTTCCCTCCTTTAATGGGCCTCAAACCCAGAGAGATGAGTACTTCAGTGAAGTTAACCACCCCTATATTTCTTAACTCTCTGAATATCCAATTCATTCTTTTTACTTCAATACAATTTAATTCTGTTTTCCTGTCTTCCTTCAATTCTATTCAATTCAGTTACAATTAAATTAAATTCAGGAAATAATGAGCAAAATAGGGGGGAAGTACTGTTTTTTGAATTAAAAGATCTGGGTTCAAATCTTGTCTCTTAACCACTCTGAGACTCAGTTTCCTCATCGATGGCACTTCTAACTGTTCCTTTTAGCTCTAAATCACTAGTGCTTCTGTACCCAACCCTTCTCTTTAGTATTGCAGAGATAAAAGGAGATTAAGAAAAAGGATCAGACAGAATCCCTGTGCTACAGGAACTTGCTTTTGAACTGTTTTTACTTCCATATATCTTATGTAATTTTAGCTTTACAAAAATTCCATCAGAAAGAAAAGCTATCCAATCAATAAATGTTTCTTTGTTGAGCTCCAATAAAACAATCCCTTGCAATTGTACAGTTTGCATTTATAAAGTGCTTTACACAGTACCTTAGTAAATGCTTGCTGACTGAGATGAAATTTTGCCTCTAAGTTGAGCTTCACATTAACCCTAGAAGACAGGTAGCATTCCCAGTTTCTAGATAAGGGGACTTGGAGAGTTAAAATCATTTTTCCAAAGCCACATGGACAGTGAGTAAGAGAGCCAATATTTATCTTATAACATAGATCTAAAGTTGGACTTGAAAACATATTTCTGATACAAAGTTGAATATCTTTTCAGGAAACTATACTTACCGTTTTTTAATGTGTCTAGCTCTGTTATAATCACTAGAGAAGATACAGAAGTCTAAGACACAGTCCATGACTTCAGAGCTTTTGCTCTGTTTGGAGAAAGAAGGGGAAAAAAACTGCATACTATAATAACTAAATAGCAATACCAGATAGTACATAACTAAATGTCACAGCTGAGAGGGATAGCCACAGTTCAGTGGTTACCAACCATTAAAATTAGCTCACAAATCTCTTTGAATGAATGTGAACAACAATGTGGTTCACCAGGGGTGAGGGACCATTTTCCTGTATTTTATGAGTTGGATTCAAATCTGAGACCTATCCCAAACAGGGGAAATAAAACTTGGTGTAACATCTGCATTGCTCCCACACTTCCCAGGCACTTAAAATGATGTTTTAAATGTATCCTGCTCTGATGCTACTTGCCATAAAAGTTAATACTTTGGAGCCTAGAATCCAGTGAATCCTTCTAATTTAGGAGAGGTGCCAGGTTGCTTGATAGCAGAAAATAGAGTGTGAGCAATAAAATACCTTCATTAAAGTCAAATGTTTGTCCATAGCCACCATGCAATCCACTTAAGACTATTTGAACCTTGTCTGTTATTTTTATGAGAAGTGTATATTATTTCTTTCTCAAAAATTAGGAACTCAGTTTCTGACTTCATTCTGGAAAATGATTTGAGTTGAGAAAAAAAGATGAGAACATTTTATAATATTGATCAATTAAAATAATTGAGTATGAAGGGAGCATAAGACTTAGTAGATTGATGGCATATCCAAGTCAGATAGACCTGGGTTCGAGCATGGTCTATAACACATAGATTTAGAGGATAATGGACTTAAAAGAGAACTTAAAAGTCATTTAATCCAAACTCTTTATTTTACAGATGAAAAACTGAGGTTGAACGCAAATAAGTGACTTTCATAAGGTGACACAGATAGTAATTGTTAGTGTCAGGATACTATACACAGTCCTCTGGCTTTCCACTATAGTATCATTGGTACTTTTGAGAAAGAAATCTGAGTAGGCTTGTAGGCTGAAAGCCCAACTGCCAAAGACTAAGAAGTGAATGGATGGTGAGGAAGCCAAGGAAACAGGTGTAGGAGATTCTTTCTAAGAATGTAACAGTTAATAAGAAACTTGAAGGGATGGGAGGGGAGAGGAAGAGGGTGGGGGGAAAGAGAAAGAGAAGAAAGGGAGAGAGACAGAAAGAGACAGGGACAAAGAAAGAGAGAGAGCACAAAATCCCAAAGGAGACAAGTAATGAAGGACAAGAATAATAAGCATCTTTCAGAAAGAGAAGTAAAAGAGGAGAGTGTGAAGATGTATAACATTGAAGCATAGACTCAGTAAGGTAAGGTCTTGTGATGAGAGATGAGGTGAGTTGACATCTCAAGGTTTGAGAAGAGAGAAACTGAAAAAACTGAGATGGGAAATACAACCAGAATTAGTTCAGAAAGAGTGAAAAGATCTAACAATCTGTCACACTGTGACTTTGGTTTGCAAAACTAGCATTCTCAACCTATTATTTCTTTAATACATCCAGGAAAATTGTCAGGTAAATAATATTGCTCAGACTATTGGCTTCTTAGTCTGAAGGACTAGGCTTCCCAGAAGCAAGAATAACCCAAGCAAATGAGATGCAAAATTTTCCCCTCAAAATGAAATATCAGTAAAACAGCCAAGAACAACATTTACTAGAATTCATTACTCTTAAATAGATACACAGTATAGAATAACATTTAAATGATTAGAAATGCTTTGATTTGGCAATTTTTCACTAATTTTCAGTTGTTATTATAACTTAAATGCTATCATAACTTAAATGAATGCCATTTAATTGACTTTAACCAAAAACTAGTATTTGAAAAAGACTCATGACCACAGATTGTTGGAAATAGTGAAAACATTACAATTATGGGGAATGACCTATTCAAACACAGGGAGACAGGAAGAAACAAATTGTGAACAATGGGGGTCAAGAAGGACTGAAGTGGGGAGCCTCTAAGTGGAGTTACAGATAGAGCATCAGTATTGGAGTAAGGAGGACCTTAGTTCAAATCCACGCTCAGACACTCACTTCATGACCTTGGGCAAGTCACTTAAACCAGATTACCAAAAAAAAAAAAAAAGACTGAAGGAAAGAAATTAGATTAATAACGATGATGAGTAGTGTGAAAGGGAGAAGGTTCCTGAAGCAGTCCTTGAAACCTGAGCCATATATTGTTCACATGCCCTATCTATATGCTATGTATTTTTCTAAGTCTTAGGTCATAACTTGCCAATTATCCTAAAGTCATTTCTAATCTTAGCAATGAAGAATTTTTGAAAGGTCTCTTTGGGAGCTGAGCTATTTTTAAGCAGTCATCCACAATGAAACTATATTTAATGTTCATTGAATACTCACAGTGTTCTGGAAATGGTCAAGAGCCATGGCCCTGTACTTCTAGGACAGTACAGTCAAAATGCAGCTAAAATCAGTGTTTGTATTGGTAAAGTTCAGTTGCCCTAACAGCTTGCCAATATTTGCTGCCATTACTTATTTTGCTAATTTTCTGTCCCTTTTATTCTTTCAAGGAATTTGGTTTCTGAAGCAGTTTCTTTCTCCTTTTTTCCTCTTTCCAGAACTCCCCCCCACTCTTTTTCCCCCCTAAAGCAATTTCTGATAATGAATTGTCCTGTAGAGGCACCCTTCTAATTATCTGGTTTCCTGAAAAAGTCTCCCTTTTGTCAAAGAGCCTTGAGAACAGAAGTGTGACTGTCTCATAGATAAAGGGCCTGTCTCTGTCTGTCTTGTTCCCCTTCCTCTCAGAGCTTCCCTTTGATTTTCCCCAGACTCTGTGGGGCATTGCTGGCGGTACAAGGAGCAGAAAAAAAGAGAGGACGGCCTCTGCATTTTCCCTCCTTTATGGATACAATGCTCATTCATGGGCTTCTGGGCCTTCTCAAGCTCCTTGACCTTCCCTGATTCCTCCCTCAAACCACCCTACCCTCTACTTAATACTACCACCAAAGACTAATCCAGTGATCTTTTGTTTTGTTTTCCAATAATTTTTATCAATGTGTATTTTTTAAATATCGCAGTCGATTTTATATATACCTCTCCCCTCACTCAACTCACTAAGTCCTCCTTTGTAATAAAGAAAAAAGGGCAAGCAAAATGAACCAACACAGTAACCTTGTCTGACAGCTTATACAACATTTTTCACCCATAGTCACCCACTCCTCTGTTGTTGTTTGACCTTCATTCCTGAAGGGGACCAATGGCATGACAGGATGATGCCTTAAGTTGCACATGAAAATGATTTAAGTGAGCCACAGTTGAAGCATGAAAGACCAAAAGTTCATTACCTAGTGGTCATTTTTGTTGAAGGTTGGGCTTCTCTAGGTCCTGAGATAGCAAAACTATTGCACTGCAATATGTCTTCCTGAATTAACATTTTATTATTCTTAGCACAGAAGTAACAGTACCTAATAAATACTAAGGGCTTCCAAAATGCTTATTTCCTTGCCTTCCCTTACTAACCTGGGTCAAAGAGAGGTAACCTATAGCACACTGATGCATGATAGGCAGTTCTTTGAGGAGGGTAAGATTGACATTTGATTTTTAGGAAGACACAGGCATGAGTTTTGTTGAGTAAGAGTTCAAAAACAAGTTGCCCAATAAAGGGGGCAAGGGAATATCCAGACTGATCCCTTGGACCAGAAGAAGAAGAAGAAGAAATAAAACCTCTTCTAAAACAAGACAATAATTAATACATTTTCTATGGATGAGAGAAGAAACAAGTGATATAGGAGTGTAGAGAAAGTCACTTTTCTCATGGGGTCTTTTTGGAGATGTAGTATAAAATTAGAGCATATATGTATAATTTATTGTATAGTACAATATTATTATATATTCTAGTGTGTATATGTATGTACATATATATAAGCACACACATATATATATTATATAAAGTATAAACATATGACATAATTTGAGTTTCACACAAATGTGTGAGTTGACTACTTATTTTCCCAAATTTATAGATAAGGAAACTGAGCCTTGGAAAGATTACATGACTTGTTATTGATCATACAACTAATAGGAGTCAGGGATAGAATTTGAACCCAACTCTTCCAGAATCTGAAACTAGCATTCTGTAAACTAAGTCATTTGAGTCTGCAATGTGGAGATTAAAGTCGGGAATTTCTTTGGGTCCATGAAATCAGACCTGGTAACTATCTGACTCTTATACCTCCCTTAAAATAACTCTGCCAGAGCTGTGGAATTAGGTCTCTGATGACAGCCACAAGAAGGAAAGGCTGTAGGACAGCCTGAATTTAAACACATATGGAGGGCTATTTTTCTTTATTTTGGCCTGAAACAAAACTCTCCCTTGCCTTGACAAAAAAGTTTACTTATAAGCCTGTCTTACCTCTATTGTCCAACATAGAAGTTTCCTAAGGAAGGGCCCCTAAGATTCCCATAAGGTTCTGCCTATACAAAGACATGTCTTTGTATCTGACATGTCTTTCCCATCTTTTCTGGAAATTCGGTAACTTTTGAGTCTCCTGTTAAATCAGACTTTTGCCAAAACCATATAAAAAATAGCTCTTATTTCCAAAGCTCCTGGTGGCTTACAAAGTATTTTTCTCACATCTCTAAAAGAGAGGTAACTCCATACAAGTTATTATTATCCCCATTATACAACTGAGGGAATTGAGACTCAGTATATTAGTCAACTTAATCATAATTAAAAACAAAACAAGCAATGAAGTTGGGATTGAAATCCAGGTCTCTCAATACCAACTTTAGTTCTATTACACTTTACCATGTTGCTTCTCTTTGGTATTAGTATATAGCTTCATTTTGTTTTGTTTTCATAATTTCTTAAACTGTATCATGTATGTCTTAGGAAAAAGTATTTAACTATAACACCTTGTTACCCATGAAGTATTGCTGAAAGCCTCACATTTTTCTAACCAAAACTTGGGATCCACATTCTGACAAAAGCCATTCTTTAAAAAAAAGTTCAATTCTTTTTTTTTGTAATCATGACCATTCAAGAAAATCTGCCAATCTCACAGTTGCATAAGATTTAGTGAAAAGACAAAGACAAAAACTAAGCTCCTATCTAACTAGGCCACTTCAATAAACAAGATGTATCTAATCAACACTGGTCTTTCATATACATAAGCAGAGGAAGACTCCTATGTAGTATAATTTTTATGAGTTCTGAGATCAAAGTACTGTCTTCAAAATTTTCTGACAACTTGTCATGTTGCCCAGAATTAGATCATCATGGGCTCATTCCTTTGGTTTCCAAAGCTTTTCTAGTCTGTCAAAACTCTCTATTAATTGAATTCTATTCTATTCACAGACATTTATTAAGTGTCTACTACACAAAGGGTTTTAAATACCAGGCTAAGAAGTTTTATTTGTTGTATTTAAAGGTGATATGGGCCTCTTTCAGAGCAGGGACTATCTTGCTTTCGTTCGGATGCCCATAGTCAGTATTTAATTTATGCTTGTTGACTTTATGTAAAAGAATGACTACCTCAGTCAAATACTCAGAAGATTCTTTTGATAGCTTCTTAGAGGCTAGACTAGAAAGGAAATGGAGAGTTTGGAAAGAGAGAGAAAGCAGGAAAACTATTTAGAAAACTCTCACAACAATTCAGGTAAAAGGTGAAGAGAGAGTCTCAACTAGAGTTACACCCATGTGAATAAAGAGATAGAAGAGATCAAAGGTAGAATTAGCAAGATTAGGCAACTGATTGATATAGATTTTGATGAAGAAGGAAGAATCAAGGATGATTGTAAGGTTATAAAATTGACATCATAAACATTATGGTTTCCTTTACAAAAATATATCCATCCATTGGAGAAGGAATGAGTTTAAGTGGAAAGAAGTGTAATGTTTCAATCATATTGAATTTTAAATATTTATGGAACATTCAGGTAGGACTGAAGATATGATTCCTGTCAGTAGGGAGTTTCCAATCAGCTTGGGGAGAAAGGACATACATCCATGACTTCATAGAGGAAACTTAATACTGTGCAACAGAAAGGCAAAGAATTTCAGGACTGATGACCCTAGAAGATCTCAGATATATCAAGATACCTAAGTAATAATGTCAGATATGCCATTTAGTGTTTGGATAGAGGAGAAAAAGAAACAATTCAACTATTAATTACTATTTCATGCTCTCTTTTTAAGATAGAATAGTTAACATAGACATTGAGCAAATCAAAGACTAAATTCAATTCAGCAAACATTAGATGAATGTTTACTCCAGGCTAGGTGTGTTTGCTGGGGGCACATGGCTCCAGAGATGACAAGTAATATGATATTTGTGTTCAAGGAGCTTACTAATATAGGAGCAATGATACAAACAGCTAAGATACAAGGCAGGGTAAAGTCATCACAAAAGATGGGATGATAGAAAATACTGGGAGAAAATGTATGAAAGAGATCAGTTCTGGCTAGAAAAGAACAGTGAGAGATGGGTGGGTCAGGCAGGATTTCATGAGAAAATGACCCTTGATTTGAACCTTGAAGAAAGAAATGAGAAGTTTGGATGTCCTATTTGGAACATAAGGGACAGCATGAGCAAAGGCACAAAAACAGAATAGCCAAGACAAGAACAGAAGGCTGTAAAGTAGCAAAGTCATAATTAGGGAGGGGTGGTACCAAAATTTGTACTGATAGAATTTTCAATACCTCACCAGCATAGAAGCAATCTAACCCTTAGTTAGAAAAAATCATTAGCTAAACTTAGAAGTTACCAGATGGCAATTTTATCTCGTCCTCTCAGTCACATCTCAGGTGAACCCTCTTTGCTTCTCTCCCTGCCTGATGGACTTCCCAGCAGCAGCCTCACAGGTCCTAAAGTATTTGAAACTTTTACTTCAACCAACCTGGTTCAAAGGTTTTTCATACTCCTTGCCCAAGATACAAAAACTTATGATCTCTCATAAGTGGTCCCTTTTTTATTTTTTTTAAAGTTTAAAACTTCTTCTAAATGTAAAATTGGTCCAGTTTTAGGGAAAAGGTATGTGGTTCTTACAATATTTTTACCTCCTGCAGTTCCAACTCTGTATTACCCTAGATATGGAAGCTACCCACTGTTCAAGGAATTCTATATTCCCTTAGAATAAAAATTCTTTCCCATAAATGCTTGCTTTACTATTTCCTTCAGTTTTTAAGGAACCCCTCTGTGAAATAACTTACAGCACAATACACAAAGCTCTATCCTGTTGTCTATATACAGATTCACACTTATGGTAATCTCTGAGTACTCAGCTACCCCCCAAAGACTACTTGCTCTTTGTAATTGCTTTGATCTCCCTTGGAAGGTAGCATCCTCATCACTGTCATTGCCATATATTTCAATTCATTTAGAAGATTCATTTTAGAACACCTACCTAGCTTGTGTCCAGTCTTATGCTGGTGCTATGAATAATAAAAAGAATCACACAATTAAAAAGAGATGAGATCATTTTAGAGATGAGGGAACTGAAAGAAAGGGGAAACAATTTGTCTAAAGTGGAATAACCTTATTAAATTATTGACCTAGTCTAAGAACACAGGTTACTTAACTTCTGGTCCAGTAATCTTATTTTATTTGAAACTTAGAATCTATTAATGAAAATAATAGACATTAATAATAACATAACAACAACAAATAATGTTTATATAGTGTTTTAAATTTTATAATGTACTTTATCTACATTATCTCATTTGAGTACCCCAAATCCCATGAGGTATTTACTATAGATGCAATTTCCTTAATTTATAGATGAAGAAATTAATCCTCCAAAAAGTTGAGACTTATCCATAGTCATAGACTATCAAAAGTAGAATATGATTTCAATTCCAAGGCTAAATCCATCATATCATGCAGTGTCTCCAAAGTTACAAGAAACAAGGCAATGGCAACCTGTCAGTTGTAACGCAGGTTATTATGCCCTAAAGTTATTAAATAAGACCAATTGGAGAGTTGAGATTTGAAATGAATTTTATCATGAATAAAATTCAGATGGACAGGGAGCAGAGGGCAGATTATTCCAAGGAACAGTAATAAAAATAATAATAACTTAATAGCAACAACAGCAAGTATAAAATAATAAATATAACAATGATAAATAAACTCTTCATGAGTAACATCCACATGAACTCAATCAACAGAGATATGTCCACAAAGAAGAGTTGGACAAATCATGTGCCTTTAAAAAAACAGAAAAAAGGGTTTATAATTGCAATATAAAAATCAAGTTTTTACGACCAGAAATTCTAGAAGATCTATACTTGAGTAACTCAATTTATTGATCAATACAGATTTTGAAAGAAAACTTTGTATACTTCAAGTTGTGAATATTTAGGACCTACCAAAGGACTAGAAAAGCATAATTTATTTTCTAAAATTCCACACCAGCAACTCATTATTCTTCATAAACTTACAGAAAAAAATTTCTGTACTATAGATACTAACCCTAATGCATGCTTCAGAATTTAATAAACTCTATTGGAGCCAGAATATCATCACAAACAAATCACACATAAATAATCTAGACTCATAAACTTTTCAGAACAAAATATTAATAGGTGCTGCTACAGTGAATACTCATAACCTCCAAATCATGTTGAAAGGAAAGCTTTCAAAACATAAAGACCTAATTGAAAAAATTGAAACCATGTGAGAAAAGGAAAAAAAATGCATATTATCCCTATTGTCCTTTTCTGCTAGATATTCTCATTAAGTATATAAAAAATGGGCTTAAAACTCAACACTTTTACTCTATTAGAAAAAAATAATTTTATCAATCAATAAATTAATATTTATTATATTTACAGCAGTTCACTAAATATTAAAAGGATAAGTATGACAAGCACTTATTCCAATATCTGAAGATTTCTATATCAAAACTCCATTGAATAAAGGATAATAATAATGATAGAACATTTATATTTGCATATGTATGTGATATATGTGCCTACATGTGCATATAAATGTACATGCATGTTCATGTATATGTGCAATGCTAATATGAATATATATATATATGTATATATATCCTTAAGGCTTATAAAACATTAAAATCTCATCATTTTCTGATCTCCCACCATACCCTTCCTTCACCTATTCTCCTATTCTCCTTCCTTCTTCCTAGTATCTTCTCTGAAATGGATTTCTAGTTCCAGCTGAGTGTCATTCCAGGGTAGTCAAGGAGATCCCAAGGCCTATTGGCCTGTTGTCCCATCCCAGCCAGTACCATCTTAAAGAATTAGTTATTCATTCTGCCAGCTCCTGGACCTTTTTTCCCTGTTGACTCCAATCTGAATTTTCTCAAGAAAGGAGAATGCCAGAGTCATAAGAAATATTAGCAGTGATCTGATCTTCCTTCCTACCTGTAACATGACTCCTTTCTGTATAAACACCTCCACTGATAAGGAACTCACTACTTTATTACATTTAGTACAAAGAAACTATCAATTAAAATTTTTATTAAGTACCTCAAATAGTTCTTATAGGAAAAAAACCCACACAATTAGCATACAGAATAAAAACAATGATGCAACTTTGTTATGGGCAGAAATTAACCCAGCAGGATGTGACTCAGGTCAAGAAGTTCGGAAACAGGGCTTATCGAATAGTGAGGCCATGAATGACGCAGTTGTGCTATCAAATCAGAGTTCCATGGAAGCTTTCAACTCAAGGGTCACCAAAGCTTAGGTTATTTGGCCATAACTGACCTCCCATCCCAAACTCGCTTAAGTAGCCTCTAACACTTATTCCTAAGGAATTTACATTTTTGTGGAGGGGATAAGTATATATAAGATATTAAGTTCACAAATGTAAAATTTAAATATAAAAAGTAACTAAATGTAAGGCAGTTTGGGAGAGAGTTGGGGGAAAGAGAGTAAATCAAGAGATGCCTTCTGCAGAAGATGAAGCTTAACCTGCAAATTAATGTAACAAAAACTGTAAGTCCAAGGTAAGAGAATGGTATGTTTCAGAAATGTGGGACAGGTAATGTGAAAGTAAATGATGAAGTAAAATAGATGTGCATTTAATAAAGAACAATCCAATTTGACTGGATCACACAGAGTGAGGAGGAGTAAATAATGTTCAATGAGACTAGAAAGATAGGTTGGAGTCAGTGGTAGTGATTCCATTCCAACTCAACAAATATGTATTTAAGTAGAATTGAGTGCAGAATAATGTGAAAAAATGCTGCAGAGATATAAAATTTAGACAGATTGCTTTTCTGACAATAGTCATGTAGTCTGCCCTTGAGATTAGTCCTCAAAGTCTTTCTAGTTTAACAGAACCTACTAGAGTAGTGTTTCTCTAGCCTAGATTTTGAAAAAAAAAAATCACCTCTATCCCAGGATAAAGAAGGAAGTTTTGATAGAAATGACTGTTTGCTCATCTATAAAATGGTGAAATAAAACCTGGACTTTTCCCATAATCATAGCTTTAGAAACATTTAATCAAACCATCTCCCTATAACAGATGAGAAAACTGAACCACACTGAGGTGAGATGTCTTGCTCATTTTCATATAGGGAATCAAAGCTGGGTCTTTTGACTCTGAATCTAATCCTATTTCTGCTGTAACTCATGATGTCATCATGAGGAAAACACTTTGTAAACTGAGTGTTCTTCTCTAGACATGAACTATCATTATCACCTGGGACTGGTTAGGAGCAAGAAGATCTTACTCCACAGACATCCCACTAACAAGCCTGGTTCCTTTGGTTGGTATTGTTCTGGGCTCTGGTTTCCCATCTGTTGAATAGGAATGATATTTCCTGACAGTCCTGATGACAGGCTTGTTAAAATGCCTGGTTTGAAGAGTTACTCATGATCCTTTAACTCTTTCTGAATGGTTTAAAAGGCACTCCTCAAACACAAAGGATAATTATTATAGAGGGTCATGTTTATACTAGGACAAGCATTTATTAAGTTCCTATTCTATGCAGAGCCCTGTGCTGAGCATTCATATAGCAGATGGAGGGAGGGGGAGAATGTCTGACAAAGCAGCCTTTTAATAGGGCTTGTGGGTCCTAGGAATTATACTAACTGACAGTTATAGTGGCTTTAATGTTTGTGAAATGCTTCATATACATTATATCATTTGAGCCTCACAATAATCCTGTGAGGTTGGTAGTACAAGAGATTATTAGGAAAGGGACTAGAGATAGGGACTGGACCAGTGATTTCATTTTATTTTATTCCTCATTTCATTTCATTTTATTTTTACCAGATCTGTAATTTCACTGGTACAATAGAGCTTCCCTTAAGGACCTTTCTGTACCAGTGCAGATCATCACCAGTCCTGCAATTTAGTCTTTAACAGAGTTGTAGAGGCATCCTGAGAAATGAAGCAACAGAAGCAGAATTTGAACTGAGGTTCATCTATTCTTTGCAACACTCTAAGTATAGCAGGATAAAAGGTAAGATAACTGTGTGATCAAAAGAAGAGAACCCTGAGTTTAAAAATTCAGCTAGGGCTAAAGAATATTTTGCACAAGGAAAGCTTAGTTTTAACTGTTCTCATGCAAGGCTGAGAGTAAGTAGGGGTCCTTAGTCTTAATGTTCATTTTTCCTATGTAATCATGTGATTTCTCTGGGTTTGGTATTCTTCCTCTGTAAAATGGAAATAAAGTCCATCCTAGCTACCTCACAGAGCTTCCAGGAAGAACAAGACATGAGAATCCAAACAATGGATCGAAATAACCGGACTTATTAATTCTGTGCCTGCAAAGCCTCAGGGAGACCAAGATAACTTATCTTCAAGTATTTGAAGGGTTGTTATGTGGAAGAAGTACTGTTTGGCATCAGGCCTTAGGACAAAGGGAGTCTCTGAAGGTACCCATAAGCTAATAACAGTCCCCAAAGGATAATAAGCCAGTTCTTCCAGACCCTACCTCCACCCCACCCAGCCCAAGATTGATCTACAAATCAGCAAAATAAGAATCTCTCAAAGCAACTAAATTTAGATACATGTCAAATGTAATTCCCTTCAGTACAAACCTTTACTGAGCTTCCTAGTCTCCACACCTGATTCATGTATTTTCTTTTTAATTAACCTGACATTTGAGAGAGGCCAACCTCTGAAATGTCCCTTGTTCCCCCCAATTGCCCCTTCCCCCTCTGAAGCAAGAAAAAAGTTCAAAATCACAGGATGTTCAACTCATTTGTCAGCATTTGAATTTTGGGGTATTATGTTCTTTCTTGTTTTTTATTTCTTCCTTTAGCCTTTTATTCAAGCAGATGGAAAACAGTCCCTCCCCGCCCCCCGCCCCCCATCCTGGTTCTTTGAGTCTTAGATAAGCCTCCCAGGCAACAGAACTAGCTGAAGCTAAGCCTTTTATCAAGAGGCTGCAGAAGGTGGTCTGGTACACACGCCCTAGGCAGACGCCAGCCACTGATAAATGGTGGCCTGAAGCTTCCCTCCCAACCTCCATGCCCTCCCCATTTCATGGGGCACTTCATCTAGGTACAGTAATCCATGGGCATGGGACCTGAGCTGCAGTACCCAGCCCATAAATGGAGGCATTCTTTCCCTTTGAACAAGAAGATAGAGGCTTATGGTGCTGACCTTTAATAGGATTTGATACAGTCACTGAATTTAAATAGAGAGTATTTTGGCAGCAAATTAGAGGAAGAGGGTTGGTTCAGTAGAGGCTCTCTGATCTACAATTAAGCAATGAGCCTGTAGATGCCCTCAGTGTATGTGTTTCTATTGTGGATGTGACTGTATGAGTGTATGGGTACATTTTGGGTGAGGGGGCATTAGGGACTATGCCTGTACATATGTGGGTGAGTCTGTACAGGCAGATGTATGAATGAGTATTTGTGCATGTGTGAAGAGGTAAACCTGTGGCTATATTTATATGGGGTGTGGAGGAATGTTACATGTGTACCTGTTTATGTTTACGATTTATAGCTGTATATAGATTATAAAGCTAGAACTGGAGAAGATTCCCAAAGTCAACTAGTCCAAACTTGTCACTTGACAAAAGAAGAAGAATTTGGGGTCCAAAGATTACCCAGATAGTAAATTGAAGAGGGTAAATTCTAATCTAGGCCTTCTGACTTCTCATACAGTTCTAGTTTGTATGCATGTGTCTTGTCTAGATGTCCATGTGCATGTGTTTGTAGGTGGAGTAAGCCTATGCCTGTGCATTTTAAATATTTGTGTGAGCAAGGACTTGTTTGCATGTATGATGGTGTCTTGAATATAGGTTCCATGAAGGCAAGGAGTATTCATTTCTGTCTTGGTATTCTATCTAATACATGGCCTGGTACATATTAAGCATTCAATAAATGCTTTCTGAATGACTGACTTATGAGAAAGGTAGGCTTAATTAAGCTTAACTTTGTTTTAAGACTTTGGGGACATGCTGTATTTCCAAGTTATAGCACCTGTATGGATGGGTAAGTGTTTTGCCCCATTGATTTTTTTTTTTTATTTCGGTGTGTAGTGCCCTCCAGGGCTTAGCTTATATGCTGTTTACTTGCTAACATTTGCCATTTTCATAGTAGATCTCACAAATGCCTGAAAAAAAATAATAAATTAAGTAATGCAAAAAAAAAAATCCTTATAAATAGCCCTAGGAAAGGATTCCATCTAGTAAGACCAAGGTTTGGTTGGTAGGCTGGTTAGTGGTTTGAGGGTTTTTTTGCTGTTGCTTTTCCTTCATTCATTGGAAACACTGAAAGGCCTAAAGAGAAAGGCAATAATATTGATGTTAGATCAGAAATAGGTCTCACTTATTTTAGGACAAAGAAAGGTGGAGATTCTAATCATTTCGGTATAAGCCCTGACTATTTATTGAAGAATTGCCAGGGTAAGCCTTATGAATACATAGAAGAGGGGTCACCCATGTAGTTGCCATATCAGTTCTCATTCCATAAAACTCCTCCTTCTTGGACTAGTTAGTATCTGAAATTCTTCTTTCTGGGCCTTCTCTTTAGCCTCCGGTTAT
Organism: Macrotis lagotis; assembly: GCF_037893015.1. Lineage (NCBI taxonomy): Eukaryota > Metazoa > Chordata > Mammalia > Peramelemorphia > Peramelidae > Macrotis > Macrotis lagotis. Next base: position 601,248,185 of record NC_133658.1, on the reverse strand, counting down.
GATTTGGGACTTGGGAGGAAGTAGTTAGATAATACAATGGGGAGAGTGATGAATCTGGAGTCAGAAAGACTTGGGCTCAAATTAACCTCAAACATTAATTGTGCAACCTTGGGCAATTCATTTTGCCTCAGTTCTTCATTTGTAAAATAGTCATACTTCCCATTGCTGTTATAAAAATTAAATGAGATAATATTTATAAAGTATTTTATACACAATAAAGTTATAAATGTTAGCTATTTGATGATGATGATGCAAAGTCCTGTGGGAAAGATAACACTTTAATCTACTCTCCACTTCTATTATCAAGATATCTAAATATAAATGAGTTCAGATTCTTTTCTGTGAGATGGGCTAATGGGAAGAGTGTGGGTTAATTGGGCATCCTTAAGTACAGAAGATTGCATCCACTGACTTTGCATTAAGCCCTAGGCTAGTTACTCTGGGAATATAAAAAGAAAAATACATCCTATTTTCAATGAGATTATAATCTGTTTGAATATACTTTGATTAACCAAATTAAAATTAGCATAGAAACCTGACACCTCCTTTTCTCTCTACATACTTTTTTCTGTTAGTTCACTCCATCACTCTAATACCTCCTCAGGAAAATTTCAACTTGGATCAGTTATTTTAAAAAGGTAAAGAACTTGAGTGTTAAATCACATAATTGTAGGAATGACAAAAAGTTCACTTTCCCTAACATAATTTCCCTGTGTCTGAAATTCTACCATTAAAGATTTTCATTCCTTTGACTTTGTACAGCATTTTCCAAAGTATTATTTGAATATGGATTCACTGAGGAAATGTTGATGTTGGTGATATTTTTCTAAATATCAAACACAGGTTGATGTGTTTATCAAGAAATACTCCATGCAACATTTTTGAACAAGAAAAATATAATTAATTTCCTCTATTTTCTTCCACAATTTCCCCAAGTTCTTTTTTTTATTCTAAGAATGATCTAAACTCCCCAGGATCAAAACTGTAGGTTCCCTCATATTTCAAGCACTAACATCCATACTGAAAAGCTTTTTCTCTATTGTAATTAAAATATCTTGGAAAGGGTAATATAGTCTTATTAGTCATTGACACTTAATATGAATTGTTTTATGAGACTGAGTGGAATCATAACTCCAACACTGGACTTAGAATGGAGAAAAATCTGTGTTAGAGACAGTTCTAATTTTAATCCTTTCTTTGATATTAGAGCCAAATGAGGCACTTGCAACTTACTGAATGATTAACAAAGGAGATTTACTTTGTTTTAACAAAGCTAAGATACTGAAAGAAAACAGTGCCACTAACCATCTCTGTACATGGCCCCATTAGTCTCCATATGGAAAAATGATTGGTCACCAGGACAGTATGTCATTGAAGTACATGGAGACTTGGTGTTCTTCAGAATCCATGAACTCCTAAGTTCAAAGACTCCATGTCCTCACATGACCAGGGAATTGGATTAGAGAAGCCAGTCCAATAAGAGGCCTGGAGTTACCTTTTCTTCTTTTAGGTAATGCCTTCCCATTTTATACAACCAGGGCAACACTAGTCCTGCCACAACCTAGATTCACATCTCTCCACAGACTTATAATAGCTGTGTGATTCCAGGCAAGTCACTTTGTCTTCGGTCTCAATTTCCTTACCTTTAAAATGAGGAGTTTGAGCTCACTCTAAGGCTATGAAGTTATACTGTTTTAATGCAGAAATTCTTAACCTGGGTGTCTATGAATTGATTTCAGGGAATCTAAAATTGAAACTTTTAATATTTTGATAACACCACTTCAATATGCTATGCTTCCATCATAATCCTGAGTTTTATCTTATGCATTGAAAAACATTATTCTGAGAAAGAGTCCATGATACAAAAAAGAGCTAAAAATTGTTGCTTTAGTAGAAACAGGTTTTTGAAGAGAGAGGGAAAAGAGACAGTGAAGACTTTGGGTACCTGGAGATAGCTCAAAGGGGAAGAAAGGTCAAAAAAAGGGGGAGGGTCAGGGGCAAGACTTCCCAGTTTTTGCTTTTCAGAAGACTAGTTTTATAAATAAATAAAAAGAATGAACAGATATCAAAGAATTAGTAAACAGGATTGGCTAGAAGGACACTCAGCTGCCCAACAGAGCTCAGTGGGACCTAGTGAAATCTGTCAGTCATCAGTCATTGATCACTTAGTATATTATCTAACATAGAACAAGGCAGACTAGGTGTTGTTGTATATAGAGTAATGGGTTGGCATTTTCATGAGTTCAAATCTAGCTTCAGGCACTTATTAACTGTGTGACCCTGGGAAAATCACTTAGCCCTGTTTGTCTTACTTTCTTCATCTGCAAAATGAGTTGGAGAAGAAAATGGCAAACCACTCCACTATCTTTTTCAAGAAAACCCCAAATGGTGTCAAAAAGAATAGGACACAACTGTACCAATTCAACAGTAACAAGATGTGGAACCTAGATCCTTTGACTGAAAATTCAATCCTCTTTCTTCTCTCCCTTGCCCCCTATCAGTGGGGATTCTTCATTGACTTATTGGTCTATATTTAAGCTATATATTTTCTCATGCATTATTTTATCATCTCCAATTAGATTGAGCTCTATCCATTTCACCAACCTGTTGCAGCTGGGTTCTTTATAATTATTTTCTTTGACAACTGAAGAGAATCTGTTGAGCCCATTTGGGGTGTTCATGTTTATGTATGTGTTCATGTATATATTATATATTTGTATATTGCCTCACAACAACCCTTTAGATCTTAGACTGTGTCCTATTTTTCATTATGATGATATTTGTTCTTCATTCTCAAAGAAGACCATGACATCAGGGGAGGTGATGCCATGACAAGCACATGAATTGAATTTCATTGAGTCTTCAGCCTCTCTTTCTCCTCCAGAGTCAGCTGGATCCAGTAGCCTGATATGAATCAGGACAACTGGAGATGGCCCTGGTCTCCAGGCAGTCAGGACTAAGTAACTTGCCCAGAGTCATATAGCTAGTTAGTGTTGAGTGTCTGAGACTGGATTTGAACTCCTGTCCTCCTGACTCCAAGGTCAGTGTGCTATCAACTACACCACCAAAGTGAGACAGGTGACTTAGCATATCACCCCCTCACTCAAATTCATTTCATGTGCTTGTCAAGGCATCACCTCCCTGATGTCATGGTCTTCTTAAAGAATGAAGAATAAAATCATCATTTTTCATTATGGCTTGTGGTAGAGGAAACAATATGTACAATACGAAAAGAATGCTAAAGAATCTTGAAAACAGTTCAGAACAGGCAGGGCTCACTAGCGTCTGAGTGGTCAGGGAAGGGAGGTCCCTTTCTGCTCTAATCTGTGATCATATAAGTTTCTGAACCCAAGGATGGGTATAAAATGAATGCTAGATGCATATTTTATTAAGTAAATGGTTCAATTCAGGTAATGATCATAATTGGCATTTATTTACTATATTAATATTCACAAAGCATTATTACCAGCATAATTTGACTTACTTTCATAGCCTCACAATAACAGGAAATGAAGGAATTATAATTCCCATTTTAAAAATGGAGGAACAGAGGCTCCAAGGAATTAAAGTGACTTCCCAGTTGTCACATATCTAGTACCTGTCAGAATTTAAACCCAATTCTTGCTGATTACAAGTCAGTATTTAGCACCTCATTTTGCTACATCCCAAGGTAAAGAATTATTCCCAGAAAGTTGACAGTGAAAGAATGTTGGAGGTGATTTTATTCCAGAAAACTCTATAGTTGGGATTAATTGGCCAATGCAGAGCTAGGAGAAGATGAAACTACTGATAAGACGGAAGAAAGTAAAATTGATTCTGGCTGCCTCCTGACTTCCGCCAGTATAGGTGACGTTCAGAGAGACACCAGGCACCCTGTGGTTCCTGCATTTATCAGCACAGTCTGAACAACCATCCAATTCATGAGTACAAATCTTTATCCTCTCTTCCTAGCAAATAGCACCTGAGAACTGAATTGGCCATGTATTGCCCTCCCTGCTGTTCAAAGGATAAGATGAAGGACTCTAAGGAAATATGTCAGGTTCTTGATGTTACCATGCTTGGGGTTCTTTTGATTAAATGCTTTATAAAAGTAACAACCTTAATAAGTAGATTCAATGAGGCAGTACAAAGATTGACATAGAAGGTACTAGTAGGTTAGGGGTTAAAGCTGAGGATCTGACATGGTAGACATGCAAATTTTTTCGTATTCAAAAAGCAAACCCAGCACATGAAGAGAATATGTGAAGGGTGACTGGCAACTATCTTCATTAAAATTCTGCCAGAAACAAGCATCTTGGCATTAAACCCACAATGCTCTCTGTGGGGGGAGGGGGGAAGAAATGAAAGAGATGAATGAGGAAGAGTAGGTAGAGAAATATTGAATAATAATAATAGCTACATTTCTATAATACTTACTGTATGCCAGGATCTTTTTATTTTTTGAGGGATTTGGAATTAAATGACTTGCCAGGGTCACATGCTAGAAAGTATATGAGGTCATATTTGAACTCTGGTTCTCCTGTCTCTAGGGCCAGTGCTCTATCCATTTCACCAACCTGTTGCAGCTGGGTTCTTTATAATTATTTTCTTTGACAAGTGAAGAGAATCTGTTGAGCCCATTTGGGGTATTCATGTTTATGTGTGTGTTCATGTATATATTATATATTTGCATATTGCCTCACAACAACCCTGGAAGGTAGATATTATCCTTATCCCCATTTTACAGATAAGGAAACCGAGGCAAAGAGAGGTTAAGTGACTTGTCCAGAGTCACACAGCTGTTAAAGGTCCATGGTCAGAATTAAAATCAGATTTTCTGGACTCCAGGCCCACTAGAGATTTGCCTGTTATCTCTAACTGATCAATCAATCCCCAAATATTTGATGACATTCTTCAGTGTATCCAGCCCTGTGCCCTTTAGAGGTAGTAGGGTGACACAGAGGATATAATTCTATTCTGGAATCAGGAAGAACTGATTTTTTTTAGGTTTTTGGCAAGGCAAATGGGGTTAAGTGGCTTGCCCAAGGCCACACAGCTAGGTAATTATTAAGTGTCTGAGACCGGATTTGAACCCAGGTACTCCTGACTCCAAGGCCAGTACTTTATCCACTACGCCATCTAGCCACCCCAAGAACTGAGTTTTAATTCTGCCTCAGATGCTTCCTAGCTTGGTGATCCTGGGAAGTCACTTAACTTCTGCTTCAATTTCTTTATGTATGAAGTAAGAATAATCATAGCATATAGCTCCCAAAGTTGTTGTGAGGCAAAAACAAGAGACTAGTTGTAAAAGCTTAGCACAGGGACTGGGACATAATAGGTATTCATTTCTCTTTTTCCTCCACTAGAGGAATATATATTCTGTTTGGGGAGAAGAGTCTTGTAATCAAATGTTTTGTCTTCAGTCTGTTTAATTGAATCAACTGATTGATTCAGATCATAGGCAAAATTGTAGAGAGAGTCAAAAAAAGTTTTTAGAAACCTTAAAATAGTAACACTCAGACACATTTAGGATATTACTACTTAGATTAAGTATAATAAAGAAACAAAATTCTCAGGATCTAAGCTACCCATAGGATCATTATACTGAAAGATATTAAGGGCCCTTGAGATGCTACAGCTTATTTTATAGAGGAATTCAAAATTCAGACAGGTGGAGTGATTATCCAAGATATTCAATATCTCAGTTGCCAGCCCCCCTTCCCCACCCTTAGCCCTACCTATATACATCCCCATTCATTGTTCCTCAGGAACCCCATTGGAGATAGAATCTTATGCAGTCATGGGGCTGGTCCAGAGGAGCATTTCTGCTAGACTTATGGAATAGAAAAAAATAATTCAAAAATAGCCCCTTTTCTCTTAGGGTAGAATCTAATTCTCACTTAGAATCAGAAATAGAAGACTCAACTCCAGGTTTGCTTCTTGCATCCACCAATTGTATATGTTTAGGCCTCAAATTATGTAATTTCTGAGTTTATCAATTCTTAAAATGATCATAATAATAATCATATTGAATTCACAGGTTTGTTTGTGAAGATCAAATGAGATAATAATTTGTGAAGTATTTAGCATAGAACCTGACACAGAGTAGACCCTTAAATATTTATTCCCTTCCCTTCGTAGGGAAGAAAGTAAGTAGGAAAGCCATTTGATTTTAGATAGAGATCTCTTCCTGCTACTTTACTACTATCTGATTAAGATGGACATGACTCAAAGTATTTTGTGAGCACAAAATAAAGAACTATAGCAGGACTCCAGAGTGGTTTCTTGTGATTTGTTGTTGTTATTAAATTATATAAACACACATATACATATATATTAGATGTAACAAAGAATAGCAACTCCCCTTATCTAGCAAAAGTAGCTTCCTGAATGCAAATGAAGTATACATCAAAGTCTCTCCAAAAAGAAAGAAAATTGTTGCCACAGGAGACAAACTCCTGATTCCAGAATCTCAGAACAGAAGCTATGAAAGTGATCGTATTCTGTGTCTGAAAATAAGCTTTTCACCATAGAATGAAATCTGTAAAAGAGGGAGAGCAGAAGAGACAGCAAAAAGGGAGGAGGAGAAGGAACACAATGTAATGGAGTTCACAGGATATGATGACTGGATCTTCTTCAAATTTACACTCCCTAACCTCAACTTCTTCACAGTAGTTTTAGCAATTATTGTCTCTTTTTTATATTTTCCACAAAAATGTATTCATATCTCTTTTTATTCCCTCAGGTTTCCAACTCTTCTATCATTTCTCCCTTAGAAATCAAACTTTCCTTTTACTGAGAAGCAAGAAATTTCACCTCTCCATGCCTCAGTTTCCTTATTTATAACATGAAGAAAGTGGACTAAATGATCTTTAAGATCCCTTTCCACCATAAATTCTATCATTCTATTGTGAGAGATAAGGGAGTTTGCCCTCCACATTTATCAATCGGTTGACATGCTAAATGTATATTAAGTTGGTCAATTCTTAGGAAGCAAAATGTATTTGTTGAAGAGAATCAGTTGTACCCATTTGGGGTGTTCATGTTTATGTGTGTATGTGTTCATATATTACATAGCTGTATATAGATATAGATACAATTACATATAGAGTGTCCCCAAAGTCTTTTATACCACCCTTCTCATAATAATTAGTCCATGAGTCCAGTTCAGAGGATCCAACCCAAAAGTAGAAAATTTTAGTTCTAGAGTGAAGTATTCCAATTAAAACCAAGCCCCTGGGAGGGAACCATTCTTAGAAAGAGAAGAGAGCTTCTTCTTCTTGCTTCTCTTCTTCAATACCAGCAAACATCATCACCTTGACACATATTTTGTTCCTATTGTAATCTGAACTAAACCCACTTTCCCATGGAGTATGATGGTACTTGCAGAAGAATGTAAACCAGGCTTTGGTGGGGGGAAGAAGGAGGAGAATGTTTTGTACCATTTTTAACATACTGTTATGGGAGTAAATACCCCTTTCTAAATGCTAATTAGTTCTGGCTGATAATTGATAGGGGAAGGGAAACACATCAAACAGGGTCCCCATGAGCAACAGTATCAATCAAACCCAGTTCCCCAGAATTACCACTGGAACTCTGAGAGAAGTAACCCATGGCTCCCTGGAGATTCAACCTGCCACTGCTAGTGGGAGTTGGGGAAATAACCACTATAATTCTATTAAGTTGAGACTATACCACATAAAATGCTCAACTCTCCTCTTCCATTCTTGAAATATTTTTAATTTTAATTTTATTTTTTCTGATTACAAGTTAAGATAGTTTTCAAGATTCATTTTTGTAAGATTTTGAATTCTACATTTTTCTATCTTCCTTCCCTCCTCCCTCCTTATAGCAGCAAGTAATCTGAAATAGGTTATACATGTATAACCATGTTACACATATTTCCATATTAGTCATATTGTGAAAGAATCAGAATAAGAGAAAAAACATAAAAAATTAAACAAAATTTTAAAAGTGAAAATAGTATGCTTTGATCTTCATTCAGGCTCCATAGCTTTTCTCTGAACATGGATGGCATTTTCCATCAAAAATCTTTTGGAACTGTCTTTGATCATTGAATTTTGAAAAGAGAGAAGTCTAGTATAATTAATCATCACATAATTCTCTGATAATGTGTACAATGTTCTCCTGGTTCTGCTCACTTCATTCAGGACAATAAATCCTTCCAGGTTTTTCTGAAATCTGCTTACTCATGATTTCTTATAGATCAATAGTATCACATTCATATAACACAATTTGTTCAGCCATTCCTAATTGATGGGTGTCTTCTCAATTTCTAATTTTTTTGCCACTACAAAAAGAGCTGTTATAAATATTTTTTACATCCGAGTCTTTTTCCCTTTTTCCTTGAAACTTTTATCCCCTCATCTATCTTCTGTTCCTTTCCTCTAATCACAAAATAGATGGCTTTATTTCCCTTACCATATCTAAACCTTTATTCTTCTCATCTCTTCCTATGGCTTTACTTTATCATTTAGCTCTTTCTTATGCATAACTTAATATAACTTATTTTCTCCTCATCTAGACTGAAGTAAACTGTTTCCTAAATGCTCTTGATTATAATCTATCTAAAATCATTTTTATAGAGCTTTCAAATGTACCACTCAAATCACTGTACTCAAATACCCTTCAATGGCTTCTTATTCCCTAGCACAGTAGAAATTGTTGTTCCTGACACTGAAGGTCCACAGAGTTTAGCTACAATCTGCCTTTCCAACCTTATTTCAAACTATGTACATTAAGGAATTCTCCATTCTAGTCATTTTAGACTATTCTCCTTTATTGTTTTTGTATCTCCTATTTTCATGACTTTGCACATACTGTCCCATGTGCCTAGAAAGCACTCTTCTCCCATCTCTACCTATTAAAATCCACCCCCCCTTCCTAAGGTTGGACTTACCTCCTCTTTGAAGCCTTGCCTGCTATTCTTTACATACCCTTTTCACTTGTATCCTCCTTTGTATCACAGTTACTTGTATACAAATCTTTCCCTCTCTATTGGGAAGCCTGGAAGGATTTGCATGAACTCATACTGAGTGAGATGAGCAGAACCAGAAGAACATTGTACACCCTAACACAACATGAGAGTGCTGATCAACCTTAATGAACTTGCTCATACCAAAAGAGCAACAATCAGGCACAATTTTGGGTATCTGTGACAGAGAATCCCATCTGTATCCTGAAAAAGAATTGTGGAGTTTGAACAAAGACCAAGGACTATTACCTTTAATTTTGTAAAAAAAAAAAAAAAAAAAAAAATGATGTCTTATTATGTAAGTCTGCTACATCTAATACAATATGTTTCTTCCTTAAGGATATGATTTCACATTCAACTTAGATCAATGCATACTATGGGAATGATGTAAAGACGAGCAAATTGCCTTATGTGGGGGTTGGGGGGAGGGAAGAGAGATTTGGGGGGAAATTGTAAAACTCAAAATAAATTTAAAAAAACAAGAAAAAAAGTCTGTTATGGGACCATCCTCATAACCCAAATACCTAATACAATACCTCATCTATCCAAGAGACACAGTATTTATTGAAATAAAGTTGAATTAAGAAAAATTGTTTCAATTAATCATAAGATTCCATGATTCTAGGATTTTTTTTATTTACTTCGATTGTTATTTTGGAAACAGCTCATTGGGTACCATCAGGTTTTACCCTGATAGATACATTGACTGAATATGCATGAAAGTTATTTGCAAAAAGCTTATCCAAAATAGTTTATTGGTCCTTACTATAATGCCAGAGACAAAGTAAGGATGTCAATGAATGCATTTCAATATATCAATTGATTATCAACTATTTATGTTTCAAATAATGGCTTTTGTGACTAATAATCTTAGTCCTTCATATCTATCTAAATTGATGTGATAATAAAGGGGAACATGCTTGGAGGGGAAAAAAATCTTATAATTTTAAGTGCTGCCATAAAAGTTCATAGTATTTTTGTTTTGTTTTCTCAAACTGAATTTTGTTTCTAGTCTTCAACTTGGAGAAGAAGTCAACAATATGATATTTCTAGATCCACTGGTCTGATTTTCTTTGGGGGGGGTCTACCAAGAGCAGGATTATAAAATATTTAACACTGTTATTGGTCCCCCCTCTTGAATTTCTTTCTTCTGGCTTCTTCTTCTCTTAAGAGACAGGGTAAGTAAGTTAACCAAGGAATTTTGGTCACTAAAGACACCGTACAATGACAATCTACTCCTTGACTAAACACATTTGATAGATCAGATAGATCATGGAGTGGCATGAGTCTATCCATGAACTTTAAACACAACATCCCAAATGAGATAAAGTCTGAGTTAGTTTCTTTTGATTACTGCAGTTAGTATATTTCACTTTCTGTGAAAGAAACGTTTAATTTAGATGACAGTTGATTTGTGTCACGGGATTTCAGCTGACAGGAACCAAAGTTATGTGTGTGTTTACGATTTCTTTGCTTTTAAAGATTTATGCCAGGGAAACATAAATCACAGGACCAGGACTTTGAAGGAGGGGAGAGAAGGAACCTGTCAGCTTGATGGATTGAGATCTATTAGGCTGCATTTCAATCTGCTGAGAAAATGATAAGGGGGGGTAGGAAGAAGGGATCATCAGAATTTAGTGGTTTCCCTGTCCATATGCAGTGACTTAGAGTTTTAGAAGAAAAGAAGTAGAAGATAAATAGTAATGGACTAACCAGGAGACCTTTAATACCAGTCCTGCTATTAATAGAAGTTAGAGCTGGAAACTTAAAAAAATTTTTTTTCATCCAATCTCTTTATTTTACAGTCTAGTACTCTGAGGTCAAAAAAGGTGTATTTTTTAAAAAGAAGGCAGTTTTCAACCAAAAGGGTGAATTTCTAATGGTGATTTGGAGGAGAGGAATGGGGTAAAATTTTTAGGTAAGGGAGGCTTCCTAGAGATCTAATGGTACCAAGGGAATGGACATGTTTGATTTTCTGAAGTCTTTTCAAGCTGAAAGAATAATGTTCTCTTCTACCCTTTATGGTAGAGACAGTGGAAGCTTCAGAGTCATTTCCCAACAAAACCATAATTAGTCTGCTTTAGTTCACATTTCACTAAATGCAGTGGATTTCTGAAGAGTTGGAAGGTGAGGTCTGTGCTTGCCTGTAAGAACAATCCCCCAACAATGAGATATTGAGCCCATAAGTAGTCATCTTCAGCAATACCAAAGCATGCTTCTTAATGATAATTGCCAGTGATTCACCAGGTTTGCTTCCTAAATTTCTGGCCTATGCATTTCTTCTTGAAAAAACTCCCTAATCTTATTCCTACTTTGCTTTGATTTTCGTCCTCATTTTTGCATCTCTGAACTTGCATTTCCTAACTCTTAGTCTTCAAATTTTCCTTTGTTGAACTAAGGCCTCACATCCCACTACTTCCTTTAGAACCAAACCAGCAGGTCAATAGTTCCGAAGAGCACCCAGCTCTCATTTGAGTTACCACAGCTCTACTCCTACATTCCTAGCCATCTATCCTCAATGGGGGGGGGGGGGGGAGAGAGAGAGAGAGAGAGAGAGAGAGAGAGAGAGAGAGAGAGAGAGAGAGAGAGAGAGAGAGAGAGAGAGAGAGAGAGAAGAAGAGGGGAGAAGAAGGGAGAAGAAGGGAGAGAAGAAGGAAGGAAGGAAGGAAGGGTGAAGTATATTGTATGCTTCATCTGTATTCATAGTCTCGATTTTTTCCCCTGGAGTCAGTGAGCATGCTTTATCATTAGATCTTTGGGATTATTGGATCTTTGTATTGCTGAGAATACTAAGTCACTGTCAATTTTTCATCATCCAATATTTCTGTTACTTTGCACAACATTCTCTCGGTTCTGCTCATTTCACTTTGCATCAGTTCATGTGAGATCTTCTTAAAGTGAAGGTCTGACTATGTCATTTCCTTATTCAATAACATCTAGTCACACCTATCACCTCCAGGATCAAATCTAAAATCCTCTTTTTGGCATTCAAAGCCCTTGATAACCTCTCTTTCACCCCACCTTTTCAATTTCTTACACCTTACCCCACTCCCCAGACCTCACAAGTATTTCTATGATACAGTGACTCTGTTGTTTCTAAAACAAGACACTCAATCTCCCAACTCTGGACTTTTTTGCTGGCTATCCCCCTTGCTTGAAATGCTCTCAACCTCACCTATGCCTCTTGGCTTCCCTGCCTTCCTTCAAATCTCACCTTTAACTCCATCTTCTAAGCCTTTCAGACATCCCATAATGCTAATCCCTTTCCTCCATTGATTATTTAAAGTTTATCCTATATATGGATTATTTGTATGTACTTCTTTACATGTTGTCTCTCCTATTAAAGTGTGAACTCCTTGTGAGCAAGGAATGTTTGGGGCTTTTTTCTTGTTTTTGCATTTTTGTTTTTTGCCTTTCTTTGTATTCCCCTTTATTTAGCAGTTACCTGGTATAAAGCAATTGCTTAATAAATGCTTTTTGACTTCATCTGTAAAAGCCTTAGTCTCCTCATCTATAAAATGGGGACAATATTAGTTCCTCTCTCTATCATAAAGCTGTTGTGACAATCAAATAAGAAAATCAATCTGAAAATTAATTGAACAAGCAGCAATACAAATATAAATAAATCTTAAATCCTAAAAACACTGACTAAAATTAGTTCACCCTGAGCCTCTTTGCTTATCTTAAAGTGTTACAATCCATTGGGGATTATTTTCCTTTGCAATTTTAGCAAAATGGTTTATCTTTAGTCTAAAAATGATCCACTTAGCAAGTGATTTTATAAGCTAGACAAATTTGTTGTTCTCACTCTCTCCCTGTTTCCCCCTTGATAATGTATCAATGTAAAGTAAACTGGTGTCCTGTCCTGCCTGGAAACTTTTCCAAACAGAATCCTATGGCAGCAACATCCCATAGATTTAAGTTTCTCAGATAATACATGTGTTGAGTACTGTAAATTTTCTAAATTTTCACAAACCAATCCAGATCTGCATGGACAAATTGTGAAGCAGGGAGAGAAAGAGGTTAACTTTGGGTAATCAATTAATCATTTATTAAGCACCTACTATGTGCCAGACACTAAGTGGATACAGAGAGAGAGAGAGAGAAAGAGAGAGAGAGAGAGATGCTCTATTATTAAGAGAAGTTGAGAAAGGCTTCCTGGAGAATATGGAATTTAATAGGAGCTTAGAAGTCAGGATGAAGATGAGAAATGAAAGTATTATAAATCAGAGATGTACTGTCTTATTTTTGGAATAGCCAGGTGAACCTGTGTCACTGAATTGAACAGTATGTGATAGAATATAGGTGTAAGAAGACTGAAAAAGTAAGAAAGGGCTAGGTTATGACAGACTTTTAAGGCCATATAGAGGATTTTGCATTTGATCTTTGATCCTAGAAGCAATAGGCAACCACTAGTGTTTATTGATTAGGGGGTGTAAATGACTTACATGAATACCTCTCTCAATCAATATTCATAGCCCAAAATATTTGACTACAACCTGAGTTAGATTGGAGATATCTCTTGGTTTAATGACTGACATTCAAAGTTGTGCCAAAAATATCCACTACTCAGGTGTTCTGCTGGGTCAATCATCATGCACTGCAGACCTTTCTGGGGACCCTGTAGAACTTGGAAAAGCATGTTATAAGGAGCAGGTTACAATCTGACCTTTCTAAATTATAGATTGTGGTGAGATATACTTTCCAATACAGAGAAGAGGTTAATGGAAGAATCAATTATGGTATCCCTATCATTGAGTATTATCAAATCCTAAGAAAGAGGAAGATTTCAGTTCAAGTCCCATAATTGAGACAAATTGACTATGCAAGTCATTTAACTTCTCAGGGCTCTGGGGTAGAGCCCCAAATAGAAACAGGGCCATTAAACTTTACATAAGAATCCATGAGGCCTGCAATTTCACTTAGATTATCACATTTTAATAGCCTAAATATTCTATTTTTTGTTTATTTTGTTAAATATTTCCCACTTACATTTTAAATCAGAAGTACTATGACCACATGTTTAATATCTGTGCTCTAGACAGTATTCCTTTTCTCCTTCCTCACATTTTTTCCTTCATCTTCCTTCTCTATCTTCTTTTCTTCATTTTCTCTTTCTTATCCCTCCCTAATTCATTCCCACTTGTAAAATTTACCTACCTTATAAACCACCCAGTAAATTTCTTCAAGAATTTTCCCAGTCATTCATAGATTTAGAAGAAACTTTTAAAATTATATATTTTTACATCTTTATTTTACAATTGAGAAAACAGAGACTCAGAGAAAAGAAAGTACTTTTTTTCTAGGAACAAAATTCTTAGTAGTAGAGTCCAAGTCTCCTAAATCCTCATTTAGTGATTTTTTTTCCACTACTTTGACTCCTACATTCCTTTGGAGGAGATGGAAGCTTCCTCCCCATTCTGACCTCAGTACAAATAATTCTTCTATAACTCATGATATATTGCACTGATATTTTCTATGACAAGGCTTCTGAACCTTTTTGGTGACATGGACTCCTTTGATAATCCAGTGAAGTTCATCAATACTATCTCAGATTCATGTTGCTTTTTTTAAATTCATAATTGAAGAAAATGCTAAATTAGAATGGCATGTTAGTGAAAATAAAGGTGTAGTTTTTTCCCCATCCAAGTTCAAAGACCCCATTAAATATATACACATATGTTGAGCATCCATGAATTCAACTTTAAGAAACACTCATCTATGAGCACTCTGGGAGTGAGGAGGCAGGGAACAGTTCTTGTTTTATAGATTGGGAATTGAAGCAAGTAGTTTGTGGTTTTTTATTCTCCTATTATCACTAAGATCCAGGGCAACATGGAACAGTGTTCTGGTATAGTATTTTGTGCAGTAGGATACTAGTTCTCCACCCTCCCTATGTCTGCCATGTATAGAGTTCTTAGAATCTTTTTCCCACACTTAGCAAAAATGGTATTACAACTGAATTTCTTGTTCTTCAATGGGTAAAAAGACTGAGTATAACAACCATCATAGTATTTTTTTAATCATCCTTTGTTTGTACTATTGCAATGGTTTTAAGTCCTGTCTTTGATAAATTAATTAACTCTGTGGTCCTTACTTACCAAGCCATGTATTCCCTTCTTTTTTGTCTCTGTTTTATCACCTGATAAATGGGAATAATAATTTTGCAAGAGTTATTTCACACTTTTGTTGCGCAGTATTTTGTGAAACTTAGATCCTTAAATAAAATTGTTAATAATTGTAACAATTATAGTAGCAAAACATATTTTTGCCCTAATATTAGGAGGAGTTTCCCAATGATTAAATGTACTCTAAAGCTTTTAATGGGCTTTTATTGGGATAGTGAGTTCTCCAACACTAATGGCAATTGGAGGCTATCTGACTACCTTTTAGGGCTTGTATAGAATGCATTAATACACAGTCCTTTCTAGCTCAAGGATTCTATGTGTTTATGATTCTATTCCCTACTACATTCTCCCTTCCCCCAACTAAATTTCTCTGCCCCCCCCCAATAAAAATCCTTTCCATCTTCACAGCCCACATTTAGATTTTCTATTCATTTTCAGCACTTATGACGACTACAGGAGATTATGGGCATCTCTCTAGACACACTCTCTTTCTTTTTCCTGCAATAATTATTTGTTCTGTGAAATATAATTTGAATTTTAAGCTGGTTCTTATTTGAAAAATAATAACAATCAATAACAAACCTTTGCATGTAATCTCAGGGCAGGTTACTCTGAAGTTTTAAGTGCTGCTGCTTATTGTCAGACTGCTCACCCATTATTTTGTCTTTAATTTCTTTTCCTGACATAGAGCACTCTGTGCCTGTTGTCTCTGTTTTTATGTCCTTCCAAAGGCATTGCAGAATGGAATAGAGGAGGGGGGAAAGAAGCAGGGTGAGAAAAAGAGAAAAGTACTTTCAACATTCCATTGGCCAATTGAAGTGGCTTCTAGGAAACGGGGAAACAAAACCTCGCTAACTAAATCATCATTATTTACACATGCATCTGGATGGAGGCAGTTTGGGCATGTAATTAGGTGCCTAATTATGCTGAAAATGCAATTATATGATTTTTTAAAACACAGAATTAGGTCCTCCTGAGAAGTGCTAAAGATTGGAGTGTTGCTATCTTATTGAAGAGTAAAGCCTTACAGAGGGCACTTAAACCATAGGGGCTCAGGGCCCCTGGTATCTACAAAAGGGCTCAGAAAAAAAAAGCAAACAAACATATCAAGGGCATGGAAAATAGACAAACAATTAAAGAAGCTTTAGGGTTGAAGTGAAGTGAACTGAGGTGAAATGAAGAAGTAAAATGTCAGAGAAAGGTAGAGTCACATTTAACAAGCAGTTAGCACATATATATTGGACAACATGAATAGACTGGAAATGAAGATAAAATTTAAAGAGACCAAGAAACATTGACATCTCTAGAAGAGTGAAGAAGTTGAATTTAAGGCACAATGTCTGACAAATAGTGAGGGCTTAATAAATGTTTGTTGACTGACTGCCTAATGGTACCTGAAGCCCAGATAAAGAATGTTTGGGATTCACATTTGAAAGTGACCAGGGACCAGACTGGGAACCAAGAGGTGAACTAGTCCCACATTTGACAGCATTTCTCCTTTAAGGAACAGAAGGACTTAGGATCAATTCACACAAACCCAGCAGCAAAAGACACAGTGTCCAGGGTGTTTATTGAGTGTGTCAAACTGTCATTCAACAGTCAGAAGGCTTCCTGTTTCTTTGGTTCATTCCAGCTACTTTGACCCTTTGGCCCTTCCTGTCACTTCTTCACTTTGGCTTCCTTTCTTGGCTTTCATTCCAGTATGTTGAGCAGACTTTTTCTCACAGTGTCCCCTGTCTTGCTCCTAGAATGAGGTTTCTGCTCTTTATCTTTTGCTTATTATCCTGCTTCTCATTGTCATCTTCTCAATTGAACAATGTAAAGATACTCAGCACATTCAGTTGCTTAATCCTCTGATTGAATGTAACAAGGAAAAGTCCCAGGGAGGAGGTACAACCCAACCTGGGCACAGAAGATTCAATCCAAGAGTCCTGGCTCAGACATAGAACCAGGAAATGGGTTCCGGAAGTGATCAGGAATTCTACTAGAACAACTCAATGTTGTAGTAGATAAGAGTGATAGGACCTGGAATCAGGAAAACCTGATTTCAAATCTAGCCTTGGACATATATTAGCTATGTGACCCTGGAGAAGCCACTTAGCCCTTTTCCCCATCTGAAAAAATGTGAGCTAGAGAAGGAAATGGCAAATCACACTATCATCTTTACCAGAAAAACCCAAATGGGGTCATAAAGAGTTGGACATGGCTAAAATGACTGAACAGCAACAAAGATTCCACTGGATTGCCAGAAGCAACTATCTCTGTAGCAGATGTATCCTTAGGGAAAGAGAATTGGTCTGTTTAAAAATGTATCAGACAGACAGCAAACAGCTTTGGCTATGGGTATCAAGCTCACTATTGACCAAATCCTAAGTACTCATAAGCTTCTAGTCTAAAGTCATTTGTCAAAACAGACATGGACAGAAAAGATTTTACCTAGAGAGAAGATAAGAAATTGCTTCCTGAACATGCCCTGAAGCCCAAGGCCAGCACAGGAAGGAAGAGATGGATTCGAAAACAGATCTCACACTGCTGATTCCATCTTATCTCATTATGTTGTTATCTCCTTTCCTCTCTCCCATTCAACCATTTGCCCTCCACCAACAGAAAAGCAACTTAGGATTTTAAAATTGGAAGAGAATTTAATGATCTAAATGCTTCATCTAAACAAATGAAAATGTTCAAATTGATAGTAAATAGTAGAGTGAAGATGCGAACTCAGGTCCAGTGACTTTAAATTCATTGCTTTTCATTATACCACACTAACTCCCCATGGTTGGGCAAATGTCTAATCAAACACTCGTGAAGAATAAACACATCATTTCATGTTAATTTTGTTTCTACCCATGTCTTTATACCATCAATATAGGAAACTGAACAAAGAGAAAACTCCTTTTACCAATGCAGATTATCAACTGATAACTGTGAAAATCTATAATGTATTCTCAGAAAATTGTCTTGAGACATCAAGATATAAAGTAACTTGCCCAGGGTCACACTTCCAGATTTTGTCAGAGGCATGACCTAAACCCAGGCCATCTTATGTTGGAGACTATCTCTCTATCCCTTCTCACATGATATTTCTCTTTACCTTAAATATTCCTATTAATTACACCTGTTCTTCCTTCTCCTTCCTTCACCCCATTGTACTCCTTTCTCTACTTTTATGACATTTTAGAATAATAGGAGGTTGCCCTGGAAAATACCAGAAAGATCATTTCATTCAACACTCTCCTTTCATAGATAAGGAAACTAAGGCTCACAGAGATTATAAAGATAGCAAATAACTGAAATCTGTATTCAAACACATACTATCTATCTCAGAAACTACTCTTCTTCCCACTACATCTCTTGGCTCTGGTAATCTTACATAAATCCGAAAGAAGTACCAAATGGGATTGTAAAAGAAAATAACTTTAGCCAGCATCCAGATCAATTCAAAAATCTATGCTCCATAACCCATCCTTGTTTTGTAACTTACTGGATCTTATGTAGTGATTTTTTTCTTTTTGGCTTTAGTTTGTTTACCTTCATTTCTTACAACAATTACTCCTTTAAACCTTCAGGACATTGGTGAGTTTGACAATGGTAAGCTGCAGGTGTTTCTTCAAGTCAGTCAATACAACAAAGAAATAAATGAACCTCTTGTGGTTGGGTGTTACAATAGTAGAAATGATAACTTGGAGCTCTGGAATCTAGGGAGAGACAGCAGGACCAGGACAAATAGACAGATGGAAAAGACTCACAAGGATTAGAGTTGAACCATCTATGAAATTAGAGTCCCTTCATGCCTAAATATTTCATTACAGTTAGTCCCTGCAAGTCTCTTCAAGTTTTGAAAGCTCCTTTTTTTGAAATGCCTTTAAAGTTCCATTTCTGTGCCTCCAGATTTTAATTCTGTTTAACATTGTCCAGAAACATTCACTCACCATGCCCAGCACGTGAGGCATTGCACACAGCACCCTGCCAGAGTAAAGTCTCTACATACATGAAGTCATTGATGCATAGCACACCATGGAAAGAATGTTGGCTTTGGAATCAGACAATAGGTTTGAATCTCAGTTCTACTATCTACTATCTTTTAGGCAAGTTACTAAACCCCTCTAAATTTCAATCTATAAATTGGGGAAGGGAATAAAGGGAGACAGGTTTCTGGCTTCTAAAGTCCCTTCCCTCATTTAATCCAATACCTTCCTTTTATAATTAAGGAAAAAGTGAAGCCCAGAAGGATGAAAAAGTCTTAAATTACATAGCTTGTCAGTGGCAGTCTAAGTTATGGGTGTTATGTTTCAAAATCTTAATTCATTTCTCAAAATGTCCTCAGGCCTATTCATCAAAGTTAAGAGCTGGAAAGATCCTTTGAGATTTCCCATTTTGGCAGATTCTTTAACAGTTGAGATGATTGTTTATTTAATTTGTTGCCAATGCCAAAATCTAGGGCCATCTCCATCAGGAAACAGGAAGGACAGTAAATAGCAATGTAAAAGATTCTCCTCCTACATATACTAAGGTTTTTATGTACTTGAAATTTAGATAGTCACTGGAGATTAACACTGCCACTACCTGTGGTATCTTGGGCAGGTAACCAACCCTAATGTCTCATTTTCTTATGCAGTGGACAGAGCACTGGCCTTGGAATAAGGAGGGTGGGAGTTTGAATCCAGTCTCTGACACTTACTAGCTGTGTGACCTTGGACAAGTCACTTAAACACATTACCTTGCATCCAGAGCCATCTCCAGTCATTCTGATTCATATCTGGCACTTGACCCAGATGGCTCTGGAGGAGAAGGTGAGGCTGGAGACTTAGCACAGACCCCTTACTCAAATCCAATTCATGTTCTTGTCTTGGCATCACCTCCCTGATGCCATGGTCTTCTTCGAGAATGAAGGACAAACATTATCATTATTCTTATTTGTGGAGTGAAGGGGCTGTATTGGGTGATCTTTAAGGTCCTTTCCAACTTTAAATCTATGATAATTCAATTTTAATCATATGCTTGTGATTTCATGTATAGAATATGTAAAGGAAATGATTTCTGTTGTTCTGGTGATGTGGGAAGAGGAAGGGGTCTAACATAATGCTGATTGTTGCATTTATTAACTGTATTATATTAACCTCTTCATCCTCATTTTTTTTTTCTGAATTAGTGCCTGCCTGATTCCTAAGCTTTGAGGGTTGGGTTGTAAAGAACTAGAAGGGGAAGGGAAAGTAGGGGAGTAAAATCTGCCTTTGGCTATCTACTAGGAAAACAGAGAAGGAAAAAGAAAAAAGACTGTTCCCCTCTGAAGAAACTCACAGTTTAATAAGGGGTAACATGCAAACGATTTTGTTCAAACAAACTATAAATAGGGAAAATTGGAGAAAATCTCAACGGGAAAGCTTTTTAAACTCCTGTTTAAAACTGTTCTAAGCCCTGGGAATATAAAAGAATAAAACATGCCACATGCTATATATATATATATATATATATATATATATGTATGTATATGTATCCTTATGGAACTTGTGTGTGTGTGTGGGGGGTATTATGTTGGAGAAATACAGCAATAAAATGAACATGGATATATAATATATCTAATGAGGAGGGGAATGATAAATCCACCCAAATTTCCTAGGAAACTTTGAGAGGCAAGAGAACACTCTAACCTAGGGATCAGTGGTATAGTAGATGTGAAACATCAGAAGATGCCCAAAAGATGCTATTTTCAAGGCCCAGGGGAGAGATTGCTCCCCTGACTGGATTTGAAAGCAAGTATGTTGAGTACAGAAAACATAGAGTCTGGCCATACACTGTACTTCCAGGCATACGTCCTATTACTCTCCTTCCCAAATTCTTTATGCCAGCCCAAATGGTCAACTTTCTCTTCCCAAAAACAGACATTCTACTGCCTATTTCTTTGCTTTTACCCATGGCTGGGTCACCACCTCCTAGAACTGTTAGATTCCTCTAAGGTTTAAAACAGGTGACTGACTGACCACATCCTACACTTTTCATCATTCTCCTAATACTGATTTTCTCCTTCCTTACATTAAACTACCCTTATTTTTTGTTTAAATGTTGCATCCGCTTTCTCAAATAATATTTTTTTAATCTCCATGTGACCTTAGTCTAACACAATGCTTTTCAATTTAATAGGGACAAAAACAAAGGACTAGGGCATTTTTTTTGTTTTGATTTTTGCAAGGCAATGGAGTTAAGCTACTTGCCCAAGGTCTCACAACTAGGTACCTTTTAAGATTTTGAGGCTAGATTTGAATTCCATCCCTCCTGACTCCAGGGCTAGTACACCACTTCACCACCTGGCTGCTCCAAAGTAGGGAGGATTAATAAGATTAATAAGAAAAAAATAGCTGGGACACTATCATAGATTAGGATTAGAAGGGATCTAATTTTAAAGATAAGGAAACTGAGGTCCCGAGAATCACGCAGGTACTAAATAGAATAACCCAGGTTTAATGTACAACTCTTCTACCTCAAAATACAGAGATTTTAGGTTGAAGATAGATTGGGAACAAATTAAGGAAGCCCTTAGTATTTAGACTGGGATGTCTAAAAAGTGAAAGAACATCTTGACAATATGCAATTTTAGAAGCTGTTTGCCCAAGAGGAAGGAGGACAAAACTCTTTATATCCTGTCTCTCCTTAGGAACCCTGTACATATTATATCAAGTTTTAGTCTGAATTCAAAACTCCAAAAGAATGAATGAATGAACATAACCTAAAGCTCATATAATATTTTCTAAGAGAGTGATGGGGAGGGGAAGAGAGGTGAAGGGCAAGTGGAGGTAATGAAAGAACAGAAAAAGTAAAGACAGAGGCACTAGCAATGGGTCTCTGAAATCCAGGCTCCAGGGCTGCTTTGACCACTTTGACTGGGTGAATTTTTGATAGTCTTGTGCTCTAAAAAACTAAAACAATAAAAGCAACAGCTCTAGAGAAGGTCTCTGAGATCACCTCAAACCAGAAAATTGAGTGTAAGAGTGGAAAGAGAAAAAGAATTCAGTTGTTCTGAGTGAAGATGATGGTAAGAAGGAAAAAAGGGACCAGCCCCCAGACCTAAGGGGCAGCTTGTCCAAGTAGACTAGGGAGTGGGAGCTGGGAACAAAAGGGCACTCAAACTGGCCTGCCATGAACTGGGGGAAGGGCCCTTTCACAAACTCTTGCCCTCATAGTTCTCTTTCATGGGGGTGTGGGGGAGATGACATTTTTCCTTCAGTAATGTATTAAAGTCAGCCAGATGTCCAGGGTCATCCTTAGGACATAGCTTTTAATAAGGCCCTACATTAACTTCTTTTCTACCCAAGATATTAAGGAAGATGAAGAGAAGTTTAATTCAAAGGAATAGATTCATCAAAGAAAGAAATGACCTTGAGGCTCACTTCAACAGAATTCCTCCTAACTAACCCTCTCCCCCTCTCCAAACTAGACTAGAGTTATATCTGAAATGGGCTTTGAATTGTAGCTTAATACTGTTATCTTATTTTTTGCATAAGTGACAACCTCTCAAAACCTTCAGACAACATTGAGAATACTGGTCACTAAAATATACTTTTGATGACCCCCCCCATCTTCTCTGTATGCCCCATGCTTCTCTTGGCATTCCCTTTATCTTAGAAGCATCAGGTTAGAGTAGAAAGAACATTGGTTTGTAGTCAGAGAACCTGGGTGTAAATCCCACTGAAGTGATCTTGGACAACCTCTCCAAGATTCAGTTTCTTACTTTGTAAAATGAGGGGGTTAGAGTAGTCTAACAGATTCTTGAATTTCTTTTTCCAAAATTGGCCTCGAGAAAGGAGCTCTATTTTTTTTAATCTTAATAGTATTTTATTTTT
Organism: Macrotis lagotis; assembly: GCF_037893015.1. Lineage (NCBI taxonomy): Eukaryota > Metazoa > Chordata > Mammalia > Peramelemorphia > Peramelidae > Macrotis > Macrotis lagotis. Next base: position 601,225,248 of record NC_133658.1, on the reverse strand, counting down.
TCCAATTACATGTAGAAATAGGTTTTAACACTCATTTTTTAGAAAATTTTCTCCCTTCTCTCTCCCCTCCTCAAAACAGCAAACAAGTTGATATAGGCTATACAAGCACAAACATACTAAGTGTATTTCCATATTAGTCATGTTGTGAAAGAAGTATCACAACAAAAGGGGAATGCCACAAGAAAGAAAAATGAAAAACAAATAAAAAATTGAAACAAGTATGCTTTGGTCTGCATTTAGACTCTATAGCTCTTTTTTTTTGGATGTGGATGACATCTTCCTCAAGTCTTTTAAAATCATCTTTGATCACTAACTGCTAAGAACAGCTAAGTTTATTATAGTTGATCAGTCCACAGTGCTGCTGGTATTGTGTACAATGTTCTCCTGGTTCTGCTCCTTTCATTCAGGACCAAATCATGCCAGTCTTTCCAAGTTTTTCTGAAACCTACCTGCTTATCATTTTTTGGTAAATAATAGTTTACCACAACTTGTTCAGCCTTTCCCCAATTACTGAGCATTCCTCAATTTCCAATTCTTTGCTACTACAAAAAAAAAGCTGTTTAAATATTTTTTGTACAAGTGGGTCCTTTTCCCTTTTTATGATCTCTTTGTGTTAGAAACTTTTTAGTAATATTGCTGGATCAAAGGATATGTACAGTTTTGTAGCCCTTTGGGCTACAATAGGTGAACTCTATTTAGAACTGATTATTTTCTGACTTGTTCTATAGATTAAGTAAGCATAAATTAGTGTTTTGAAAATTGGGGTACAAATTTATTTCCAGACATATCACTTTCAAAAGGAAAAAAGTATTAGCAGCATGTTACATACTCATGTTACATATAAGAAGAATAATCTACAGGAGAAAAAAGAGAGGTTAATTTGAGAAAGTGAAATATATTCATGTGGACAGCTATATAGAGAAATAAAATGATAGATGGGCGAGGCAGATATGACATAGTAGATAGTGAACAAAGCCAAAGAAAACTCACCATTCAACCTTTGATATATCCTGATTTTAAGATCCTGGCTTAAGGACCTGATTTTTGAGTTTCCTAGTAATCTAACATGATAAGTTGCAAGAAAAAATTGTCATCTTGTACTGCATTGATAGAAGGGGTTTCATTGTTGGCATTTCCCTATTTCAAAGAAATCACATGTATAATTCCTATTCATTGTATATACATACAAATAGATTAAAAGATATATTTTATTCAAGTATTTTTAGTTATGTTTGACTCTTTGGATTTTCTTGACTAAGAAACTGTAGTGTTTTGTCATTTCCTGCTCTAGTTCATTTTACAGATGAGTAAAACAAGGTAAATGGAATTAAGTGACTTGTCTAGGGTCACACAGTTAGTAAATGTTTTGAGGTCAGATCTGAACTCAGGAAAATGAATCTTTCCAACTCCAGACCCAATTCCTTTTTTTTTAGTTTGTTTTTTTGTTTTGTTTTGTTTTGCAAGGCAATGGGTTTAAGTGATTTGCCTTGGCTAGGTAATTAACTGTCTGAGGCTGAATTTGAACTCAGGTACTCCTGACTCCAGGGTTGGTGCTCTATCCACTGAGCCACTTAGCCACCCCCAGACCCAGTTCTTTATCCACGGAATCAACCAGTCTAGATAGATAAATAGATGGATGGATGGATGTGTATGTATCTACATGTATATATATATATATATATATATATATATGTATATATATATAATATATATAATGTGTATATTCACATATATTTATATACATATGCGTGCATGTGTTTAAACATACATTTATACCAATTATAGAATACATATGTGTATATATCCCCTAAATGAAAAATATCTGTAATAATGGGGTTTAATATTTAGTGCTTTAGAATTTCTTATCTGTTCATTGAATATATGTGTGTCTATTTCATTAGTTGGTTTGGTTTTGGAATGTGTATTTGGCTTTTTAGGAGAGAGAAAGAGATATAGGAGAGAGAGAGAGAAAGGCAGATGAAGTCAGATGATAGAGGGAGAACTAGAATAGTATCCAAAGAAAAAATCCGCTACAGCCTTAATATAACAAGGTCCACAGAGACCAAGTGATGTCATCTTCTTATAATTGTAACTACCTTATAACAGGGTCTTTGGGATACTTACACTAAACTCCTTTTTATGGGATACCAAAGTAGTCCTTGTTACTCAGTTGCCTCCTGTTTCAAATAATGATTCTTTAGAATAGACCAAAGAATAAACTAGAGTTGCTCCTATGGAACTTTGTCAACAGCAGATAAGAACAATTAGCCTGTCCTAATTGTTTAATTGCACTATCTGGCCACTTGTTTTAAGTTTTTTTTGTGTTTGCTCCTATCTAGCAAGTTAAATAACTATCCCCTTTTCATTAGGTTGAGTACTAATTAATATGACTTATCATCAGTCCGATCTCTACCAATGCAACATTTGACACCAGGGAGCTAACCTCTCTTGATGTCAGTGTTTTTGTACTAAATCTCTTTACAATAACAGAAAAACTACAATGATGAGGGAACCCTGCCCTAATTCACCTTTGCACAATCAGTTAACTTTTAAGAGCTAAACTTTGCCTCTGTCAAGAGATTTCATTCACTTTGCCTGGAACTTTTGCCTTCTACCCAGTCCTCAGTAGACCTTCTTGCAAAGAGTTATTTCACAGAACAAAAGAATTACCTTTAAACTATTTTTGTAAGACCTCTGAATTAGACCTGATTTTCTCCAAGAAAGTTCTATTTTTAATAGTACAGAATGTACTTAGATATAAAGTGCTAGGCACTGACATAACAGAATCTTTATAGACTTGCCTTTTGGTTCCTGCTTTGCCACTAACTCCTTGTGTGGCCTTGAGCAAGAGTTCTCATCTGTAAAATGAGTTGTTTAGACTAGATGATTTCAGATGTTCTTTCAAGTTCTATAAGACTATGATTTCCCATGCCACTCCCTTCCTGCCTCTTATAAGTCCATCTATCACAAACCTTACATTGCTGACTCCCTGGAATTGAGATTATCTGTTTTGTTGTTTAAAAACAGGAAACCTCCATTGGCATTCTTCTTTTGTGAGATTGAGCTTTTGGAAAGAGTTTATAATGAATGTGTATTTTCTTTAGGGGCTCTCTAGACAAACGAAGTTCTCTACAAGTCTAATTGATCATTCAACAAACATTTATGAAATGTCCGCTTCATGCCAGGATTGAGACTGGGAACTAGGTTTGCAATACAAGAAATGAAACAGCTGCTGTCTTCAAGGAGCTTATATTCTATGTCTAAATTTGATGTTAAAAAAAAGATGCAGTGGAATTTAAAATAGGAAAGATGAAACAGGATACATATCTGACTAAGCATCACTTCACTATTTCTAAATGTCCTATTTTCCTCAAAAATAAAAACTGCAAATAGTTATCTCCTTCCTGTGTCACTTTTGTGATGAACTATTTACGTGTGAAGCATTAGGTGTCTTCATTTGGAAATAGCCCAGGCAATTATAAACCTTTTGCCGTTGCATTTTAAACAGAGTTCAGTTATTTACCTAAATGAATCAGCAGTGGTTGTTTTTCCTCCCATTAGTTTCACTGAAATAATTTAGCATATAAATGGAAGCCAAATTATTCTGTCTACTGTCCAGATTGACAGCTGAGAAACCATTGCTTAATTTTCAAAAGAGCAGAACTGATGAATGTAAAGCCTGATGGGTTATTGTTCAAGGGTGGTAGTGCTTTTGTGTTAGGCATGTCAGATCGATGCGTTCCAAACAATGACCAATTTCATCACTGTTCTAGAACTTCAATATATTTTGTGTGCTGTGTTTTGGAAGGGTAAGAGTTAGAAAGGGTAGGGAAGGAGGAGAGGTCAAATACATTAGCTGTTATTTTTTAAACTATATTCATCTTCCATCCTTATCACCTATTTTTTTAAAAAAATAAGAATAATTAAAATTTCAAGGTATAGAAGTCTTATATGAGTTTATTTGTGTTGATTGTGAAGTGAAGTTTTTAGTCCTTTATCTGACATCATATCTTACAAAGCTCATTCTGAAATTCTCATGACATATAAGTAGAATAATGTAGACAGTCAATAAATTCATTTATTCAATCAGCAAATATTCACGAAATCCCACTATGTCTGCCCTCTATTAAACTCTGTTGAAAATATTTATGAACTTCAAAATTTGTCTTCAAAGACAATCCAGACTGTTTGGGGAGTATAAGTTCCTTGTGGCTGGGAAATGGTTTTATCTTGCCTTTGCACTGCAAGCACTGAGCACAGTGCCTTTCATAGAGCAGGTATCTAATAAATGTTTGTTGGATTGGATTGGGAAACAAGATGTACACATCTAAAATAAAATGACAGCAAACTATACAGCCAAAATAATATATATATGTGTGTGTGTGTGTGTGTGTGTGTGTGTGTGTGTGTATAGAGTATATAAAATCCTTTCTTTATAATAACTCTGTGATATAGGTTATAAAAATATTATCATTTCTATTTATAGATTAAAAAACTGAGTTTTTAGAGGTAAAATGACTAATCCAAAATAATTTACTTGTAAGTGAAGGGTCTGGTACTCAAATATAGGTCTTCTGACTTTTGCAAAATAATCTGAACTTACATAAGTAAAGTTTGTATCGTAATTAAATTCATATCCTTTGACTCATTACTTAGATTATATAAAAACATATCATTATTATTTGTAATAGCAAAACACTGGAAACAAAATACATGCCCCCAAACCAGGAATAGCTTGGGGGAGGAGTAATGTGGTTGTAGTAATGGAATATTATGAGGCTGTAAGGTATGAAAAATATCACGAATTCAGAGAAATATGAGAAGGCTTATACGAAATGATATGAAATTTAAAAATGACTAAAAGAATGAAATATTCAATGATTACAACTGTGTAATATCAACCTAGTAAGGCAATAAATTCTGATAAAATAATTGGTCTTAATACCACATTGTTAAAGGACAAATTACTTCTTCATGTTTACAATTGACTTGTTTCAGGTAATGTACTTTATAGAAACATTTCTTTGAGTCCCTATTGGGAAATGTCTAAAAGGTATGTCAATAAATTTAATAAATGAAAAAATGAGCCAGGGGAATTGAGATTTGAGATAGTATCTAATACAGAGTGGGAGTATTTAAGATCAGGGAGGGGTAGAGGAGGAGGATGGTCCTAATGCTAGGAATTAATGACTAATCAACTAGTACTTCACGGACCTTGGGGTACCAGTCAATCAGTCAGTCAATAAACATTTGAAAAGAATCCACTATGTACCAAGCACTACAGTAAATGTTGGCTAGGCAAAAAGTGACAAAAGGCAGGTGCTCCTTCAAGGATATCACAATCTAACAGGTAAGACAACAAACAAACAAATGTACTCAAGCAATACTATAATAGATATCATGTGTATATATATATATATATATATATGTGTGTGTGTGTGTGTGTGTGTGTGTTCGTTGCATATATACAGATCTGTGTGCATTTATTGTATATATATATATATATATAATATATGTGTAAATATTTTAAAGAAGAATTTAAGAGAAGTGAAAAAAGAGTAGCTCATGCAGAGTACATCAAGAAAAATGCCAGGTTGGATGAATCAAAAGTTAGAATTAATGTACTGGGGAAAATATCAACAATCTCAGATATGCAGACAATGCCACTCTGATGTCAGAAAGTAAAAAGGAATTAAGAAGTTTCCATGAGGGTGAAAGGGGAGAATGTAAAAACTGACTTTAAAAAAAAAAGAACCTGAGATCTTGGCAAATGACTTCAATCATTTCCTGGCAAATGGAGAAGAAATGGAAGTAATGTCAAACTTTATATTCTTAGCCTTAAAGATCACTGCAGACAGCAACTGCAACCATGAAATTAAAAGATGTTTGTTCCTTGGAAGGAAAACTATGGCAAAACAGAGACATCACCTTCACAATAAAAGTCCATATAGTAAAAGCTATGTATGGCTGTGAGAGCTGGACAGAAAAGCTATGTCACAGAATCGATGCTTTCAATTGGAGAACTGAAGAAAACTCTTGAGAGTTCTTGGATAACAAGGATTTCAAATTAGTAAATTCTCAAATAAATTAATTCAAGCTATTCACTGGAAGGTCAAATATTGAAGCTAAAGCTTCAATACTTTTACCCCATAATGAGAAGATGAGACATGTTAGAAAAGACCCCTGTGACAGAAAATATTGAAGGCAAAAGGAAAAAAGGATGTCAGAGGATTAGATAGATAGATAGGATCATGGAAAATTGAACACGAATGTGAATGGACTTTGAGAAATAGCAGGGATAGAAGAACCTAGCTTACTATGGTCTTTGGGATCAGGAAGACTCAGAAAGGACCGAACAAAAACAACAAGGAAAGACTTCCTCTAGAACAAGAGCAGGGAACATCTGGCCAACAGACCATATACAAGATCATTTGATGTGGTCCTGCCACAGCAGCAGCAGGCAGGACTGGAAATTAAAAAAATCCAGGAGCTTTTTAGAGATGAATTAAATATTTTACTAAATATAGCAGAAGAATGATGTTATAAATATCTAAATGTCCCTTGGCAGAAGAAAAGGTTCCCATCCCTGCTGAAAAAGATGAAATTTCAGATGAGACTTAAAGAAACCAGTCCCTGTGCTCAAGTAGTTTACATTCTAATGGAATAGACAACATGCAAATAAATATATACAAAGCAAGCTATATGTAGGATAAATAGGAAATAATTAACCAAGGAAAGGCATTGGAATTAAGAGGATTTTGGGAAAAATTCCTAGAGAAGGTGGAATTTTAGCTGGAACTTAAAGGAACCCAGGGAAGCTAGTAGATATAGATGAGAAAGAACATTCCAGGCATGGAGAACAGTCAGAAAAAATGCTTGGGGTTGAGAGATGGAGCTATTTGTGGAATAAACCATGAGGTGAGTGTCACTAGATCAAAGGAGTATATCAAGGAGCAAGAGGTAAGAAGACTAGAAAAAGATAGAAGAGGGCTGGGTTGTGGAAGGGCTTTGAGGCCTTCATAACAAAGCATTTTGCATTTGGTACTGGAGGTGATAGGGAAACACTGAAGTTTAATGACTAGGGGAATGACATGATCATATGTGCTCTAGAAAAATCACTTTAGTAGCTGAATGGAGGATAGATTGCAGTTGAGAGAGACTTGAGACTGGTTCTTGCTACCATCAAGTTATTGCAGTAGTCCAGGTGTAAGGACCTATAAGCAGAATGGTAGAAGTGTTAGAGGAGAGAAAAGGGTATATTCAGGAGATGATGCAAAGATGAAATTGATTGGTGACAGATTAGAGATTGGATGAAGATATCATCTGATTTTAATAATCATACCATCACAACAGTTAAAAAAGCAATTTGAAGAAACTATGCAATGTACTAAAAACAAATAACTGTAAATGCCTTCTGACTTTCTGATGTTTTCAGGAGAAAGATGTTTTTTTGAATTTACAGTTAGAGCCTTATTACTCTGTTCCTGTCATAATTCAGAATATTTAATCAGTAAGTACGGGGTCATGAAACAATGATTTTTTTTTGTCTCAAATGGAAAATGTTGACATGACACAAAATAAAAAAGAAAGGGAAATCAAGACAGGTTCAACAGAACCAAATAGATTTTCCTTTACAAAAATGGTTCTCTTTTGAACTGAAAATGGCTTGTCAACTATCCACTAAAAGGAAACCCAATCAAGTTTTAGCAGGTCCTGAATACCCCAGCCTACAACAATCTTCCCTACTTCCACATTCTCCCATATTAATGTGGGTTTGAAACCTATCCCCTATTGTTTCAAAGTGTTGTTTAGCTTGTTTCATCTATAATACACTCAATCTCTATACCTTTGTATAGGCTATTCCCTAGGTCCTGGGATGCTCTCCAATTTCACTTCTATCTCTTGAAATCCCTGGTTATTTCAGCTAAAGAATGTCCTTCTGCATGAGATTTTTCCTGCTATTTCAATTGCCTTTCTCCCCAGCATTCCCATCCCAAGTTATCATGTAATTAATTCTATGTTTTATACACACACACACACACACACACACACACACACACACACATATATATATATATATATTCTCTGCACATAGAATATTCCCCATGTATAAGACACACCCTTTTTCAAAATTTGGAGTCTAAAACCTGGGAGCATCTTATTCAGTGGATGTAGATTTTTTTTACTTGCTTTACCTTTTTTTTTGCACTTGTCTTTGTGCTCATTGTTTCACATTTGTTATCAGTAATATTAGGTTACATTTTGCCATGTTCTGCCCAGAAATGGCTCAAGCAAGATTCCCCCATACAGTGCTGAATTCAAGTTTAAAGTGATCCAATTTGCAAAAGTGAATGGAAATCATGCTATGAACGTTGTTTGGTCCTCCTCCAACTGAGAAAACAATCCAAGACTGGCTACCAGAAGAAGAAACCCTACTGAAAATGCCATGGCAAAAGAAGGCCATGAGAGGCAAGTCAGCAAAATGGCCTGATTTAGAGAGGGAATTGAAGAGATGTATTGAAGAGCAAAGGACAATGGGAATTCCTGTGTCCACAAAGATAGTTCAGCAGGAGGCAAGAATTGCTGATGAAAAAGAAATTAACTGATTTCCGAGGAGGACACAATTGGCACTGGGTCCACACACCATGATGAATAAAACTTGAGTACAATAATTTTATGTAATACATTTTTTTCAAAGTTCGGGCCCCCCAAATTAAAGTGCGTCTTACAGATGGGAGTGTCTAATACATGGGGAAACATGACACTTGAAGAATATAAATGTGCTGTGTCACCTCATAGAATATAAAAATCTTTGAAGGCAAGAATTGTTTCATGCTTGTCATTGTCAATTCTAGCACCCAACACAGTGTTTGGCACACTTTAGTATGCACTTAATACTTCTTTGCCTATTTGATTGTCTAAGATATTTATCTTGTCTCCTCAACTAAATAGTAAGTTCTCTTCTTTTTTGTAATCCCAAACATAATTTGATTCAGAGCTATTTAAGTTCCCATGAAATATGATTGGATAGATGAATGGATGGGTAGATGGGTCAATGGATGGATGAATTACATATGATACTCACTCTAATAACTTCTAGTCAGCTTCCCAAAGCAGTGTGCTTGAGGGAATGTCTAAAGGATTCTGGGGAAAAAAAAGTGAATTTGTCCTTGTTCTATCTAAAACAATTCCGTTAATGGAATCCATTTGCTAAGTGATCTCAGTTGTCCATAAAAGAACTTTAAGCCTTAGGCTTAGTACATAGACAAGAAAAAAAATTCCCCAGATTAAATCATAGAATCATAGTCCTAATGCTGGAAGGGACCTTAGACGTCATTATCTAAGATGCTCAACCTCCTCATTTCACAAATAAGGAAATTGAGATCCAAAGAAGTTAAGTGATTTTGTCAGGTCACACACTGTAACTCAATTACCATAACTCCAAGTTCAAGACTTGAATTTTAGAGCTTTTTACTACTCTAGGCTAATGATTTAAAAATATTTTCTGGTACCTGGATGTCTCACTTTCTCCATGAAGCCTTCTTGACTCTTTCCCTCTCCCTCTCCCTTCCCCTCTCTCCCACCTTCTCCCTCCTCATCCTTCCCTCCCCCTCTCCCTCCCCAAATTACCCTCTCTTTTCATCCTCTCCCTCTCCCTCTCCCTTCCCCTCCCCCCTTTATAGCACTGACTATACCAGATTTTAAATTGTAGAAGAGGAATACTAGCCTGCTTAGCATCTTATGCTTTGAATTTTATTTGCCCTTTTTCTGTGGGCTAATCTTGATTTTCCTGCAAGACTATACATTCCCTGTGGTCAGGAATTGTGTCTAATAATTCTTTTAATCTGCTATACTAATTAATACAGAGCTACAAGCCTAACTGTTATCCAATAAATATGTATTTACTGATTTGAACTGAGGTCCTTTGACTCTAGAGTCATTTATTATCTATCACTCCATAGCTAATTTTTTGATGGTATAAGGCAGGAAGACCCCTAACAAATCAGAGCCACCGTTCTCCCTTGCCATCACTTACCTACTCCTACCTCAACTTAGAGCTGCCTAGAACCCTTCCAGGTGACTTGACTGATTGTAATATTTGGGTAAGATGATATTTCTTCCATTGATATGGAGGACCATCAGGTCTAACTATTTGCCCCAAGGGAGCATAATCCAGACTTGAGATTCCTTCAGTATCAGGAGCTCTTAGGTGAAAAAAGTCTTTCTGCCAATACATATCCTAAACTCCTCTGCAGTTTATAGGCTTAGAGAACAAATTGGGAAGGGATGAGGTACCAAAGGAACAATTGAGAAGTTAAATAATGCTGGATCACACAGCTAGCATGTTTCAGAGGGTCAAATTTAACTCAAGTCCTTTTGACTTTGAGGACAACTCTATTCTATGACACAGAATCAACTCATTGCTGATGTTAATAACTCTTTACCTAAACCATTTTAGAATCTGCAACCACGTGCGCGCGCGTGTGTGTGTATCTTAGTCAATTACAGTTTCTTCTGTGTGATATAAAATTGCCTTTTCTTTGTCTAGCATCTTCTGCAAGCTTGAAAACATAAAATTCCCTTATTTTTAATGTCATCGAATTCTATCTACATCCAATGGGCCAGACAAAACAAAACACTGACTACAGAATGGCAGCTTTTAATTTGAGGCCCAGGACCTGTAATGCAAAAGCTACAAAAAAAGGCAGTGGAATAGTGTCCTGTTTCTTCCTTTAAATGACCTGAAAGAGATCAAATTCAGGGTTAATTTAGCAGGTCTCTCATGTGTAATAATGTCTTTAGTTGGAGAAAATAATATTTATGACCCATTTTCTACTCAAATAGCATGTGATTCTATGATACTTGTATTAATTACACATATAGTTAAGGATCATATGTCATGGAATATTGAAGCTGTGAGGGATTTCAAAGGTTATCTAGTACAAACCTTTCATTTTTAGGAAACTAAAACCCAGATTGTTATGGTGACACATATGGTGCTATTGGGCAAGCTGAGGCTGGTGGATCACTTAATCTCAGGGGATCTGAGCTATAGTAGAGTTAAAAATCAATCACATGTCCACACTAAACCTGGCAACAATATGGTGAGTTCAAGGGAATGGGGGCCTTGGCTACCTAAGAAGGGTTGAATCTGTTTCAAGTATGTAATGGAGAAATATCAAAGCTTCCATGATGATCAACAGTGAAATTAGATTTGTGAGTAGTTTCTATATTTTTATCCTGAGTGAGATAGAATGTCTTAGGAAAGAAAGAAGGGAAGGAAGGAAGGGAGGAAGGGAGGAAGGGAGGAAGGAAAAGAAAGGAGGAAAAACTAAGGAAGACCCAAATAGTTGAAGTGATTTACCCAAGTATCATTGTAAATTATGTAAATGACTCAGTACAAAACCCAAATTTTCTTGATTGCCTTAGTGATTACCCTCAGTGACAGGGTAAATAGACCTGGTGGTCCTCCATGTCAATGGAAGAAATAGCATCTTATCCAAATAGTACAAACAGTCAAATCACCTGGAAGGGTTCTAGGCAAATCTAAGTTGAGGTAGGAGTAGACAAGTGATGGCAAGTGAGTAAGGTGCCTCTGATTTGGGTTTTTTTGTTGTTTTTTTTTAGGTGTTTGCAAGGCAAATGGGGTTAAGTGGCTTGCCCAAGGCCACAGAGCTAGGTAATTATTCAGTGTCTGAGATTGGATTTGAACCGAGGTACTCCTGACTCCAGGGCCGGTGCTTTATCCACTTCGCCACCTAACCCCCTGCCTCTGATTTGTTAAGGGTCTTCCTGCCTCATACCTGACAAAAAATCAACTATGGAGTAGTAAACAATAAATGACTCTGGAGTCAAAGGACCTCAATTCAAATCTAACTTCTGTTACTCATGACATGTGGGATTTTTAAGGAACCTCCAAGTCCTAACCCCTTCAGGTGATTTTAGCCCTCTAATGAGCTCTTTCATGCAGAATACTCCACAATACAATCAGAGGGATGTTTTAGAATTTTTAGTATCTTTATCATAAGTGTGCATTGCTTAATAAAAGTTAATTGGGGGGGGGAATAGAAATAAGTTGCTTGTCCTCTCAAGATTTAGCAAATCCCAATTCTATTCCCACCCTTCAATTTTAGAGATTTTTAATCTTATTCTTTCTCACTTTCTAAATCTTTCCAAGATTGTTCAGCTCCCAGAGTTTGACCAGGGTTCTATGACAAAGAAACTTAATTGAGAGATAGCTGCTCTACTTCTACATATATCTTGAAGACAAAGTTGAACTCAAAGACATTTCGTAATGAATAAAGTGGAAAAAAAATGGAAAGCAGTGGAATGGGATATTGGAAATTCTGTTTGTTTGGTTTTTTTTTTTAAGGTCATCTTTTTTTTAGGGTTTTTTTTTTTTGCAAGACAAATGGGTTTAAGTGGCTTGCCACACAGCTAGGTAATTATTAAGCGTCCGAGACTGGATTTGAACCGAGGTACTCCTGACTCCAAGACTGGTGCTTTATCCGCTAAGCCACCTAGCCGCCCTGTGTGGTGTTTTTAAAGAAAACATTACAACATTTGGAAAAATCATTAAATGTTATAGGTAGAGGAAGAGTTGGGTAAAGGAAAAGATAAGAGTATATTTTTAAAAGACCAGTTTCTTTGAGGAGCAGGGAATGAAAATTCTCCCCATAGATAGATTTTATCTTTGATGAGTAGGTACTTTTAGCTCTACATACTTCTAAAGCTTGATATTATTCTCTTAATGAATTGTAACACCTATAAGGTGAACCCTTTCCTTTCTTCCCTCCCTATGTCAAAGCAGACACAGATATCATTAGGATGTTTCCTAAATAATAAGCTCATAGAGTGCTTTAAGACCAACAGGAAAAAGACTGACAGGTAGAAGACAGTTTTCCTAGAATATTCAGAGTTCTGGCTCAGCAGTCAATCAAATTAGTCCTTACAACCAATAGAAAACAGTCCAAAAATATTTGCACTTGCCATGAAGTATGGGGAGGGGGGAGGGAAAAGAAAAAAAGCCCCTCAACCTGCATCCCCTAAAAAGACATTTCATCTTGGAATAGAAGTTCCTTATAAATAGGATTTGTTGCATTCATTATATTTGTATCCTTAGTAAATGATACATAGTAGGCTTTTAAAAATCAAACTGTGAACTCCTTGAGAATATGATTTGCTTCTTTTTTTTTCCTTTTGCTGTCTCCAGGTCTTAGCAAAGTGCCTAAATGAAGTAGGCATTTAATAATTGCCTTGATTTCACTTAATAAAATATTTGATTGCTTGATTGATGCTCTAAGCCCGATCAATAACCATATACATAATGCCATAATGCAAACCTATAATATCCTTACTGTCAAAGAATCACTTAGCTGAAGTATAAAAGAAAATAATGTATTTAATATTAAATGAAGGTCCTCTGATTCCCATTGCTTGTCCCATTTAACTGAAGATCAATGTGATATGGGTGTTTGCTGTGCTCATTAGATATGGCCAGAGATTATCAGTCCATAAGTCCAATTAACAAATGCTACAGAAGGAAGTGATTTCTAAGTCAATTTTGGTTTCCAAGCTCTAATATGCAATGTGAATCAAAACTACTTTCTCTCTCTCTCTCTCTCTCTCTCTCTCTCTCCTCCCCTCCCCCATAAACACCTTTTCCTCTTCATCTATTTTTGTGTCTTTGTAGATTGCAAAAAAAAAAAAACTAAATATTTTCATGATCTTGGTCAGGTTTCTAGTTAGCTTTGAACTCAAATCCCACCTTTCCATGAAGGTTTCCCAAATATTCCATCTCATGGTGATTTTCCCCTTCTCAGGTCTCCTAACACCCTTACCTGTTTCTTACCACATAACATCTCTTGAATTATTCTCTAATTGTGGTATGAGTTAAGTCATTGGATCATAAATTATAACTCAAAATAAAATTAAAGGGCATTCAGTTCAACTCCTTTATTGGACTAGGTTCAATGACTTGCCCAAAGTTACACAAGTGGCACCAGGTTTCAAACCCAGTTTTTTTTTTTATTCCACATCCAGAGCTGTGTCACTCCTCTGTTGCCCAGATAGACTTATGTTCAGTGAGGGAAGAGACTGTCTCTTATATTTCTTTTATCTCCTGTGGTACCAAATTCAGAGCTGACCAATGTGTTGGCTGCTTAATAGAATGCTCAGATTATCTGGGCAAATTGCAATTAATACAATTGCAAATCAATACTCAAAACATCAAACTCCTTGAATACACTGTGTTCAGTAAATGTCAATTGTTTGATTAATAAAAAAACAGTACTTAGCAAAGAGCTTTGGACAGAGTAGTTATTTCATAAATATTTCTTGATTTTGTAAAATTTTTGTGAAAATACAGGGTTTTCCAAAAGTTCTAGTGTAAATATAAGCTTTAATAGTTTAATACTGTACGTAGATTTTTAAGGAAGCCTTGTATGAGCTAGAAGGACTCAATTTCTAAAGAAGAATCAGTGAAATAAAGGAGTTGGTGTGGCCACTTAAAATATCTGATGAATAGTTGTAGATCTGGAGGCTAACAGTCACTCATAAAGGCGGTCAGCAAGATTAGTAAAGAGGTAACTGAAAGTTAATCAGCCTGGATCAGTCTTAAAATAGATTTTACCTAAGCCAATCTAGGCCAATCAGGCTTGGGGTTAGAATGCAATAAAGCACTTGGAGAACATAAAATCCAGTTTAAAAAAAGTTTGCTGGTAACAAGATTTTTAAGATATAATTTCTAAAGTTGGAAAAAAAGATAGTGACTAGATAAAACATTACTTTCTTCCTCCTCCACAGTCACCATGGAAACCAGATTAAATCAGGAAGTCACTGCCTCACAGAGCAGTAAGGAATTTTGGTAAAACTTCCAGTTTTAACTCTTCTTGGCTGGGCCTTTTAGACCTCAGATGATAAGGAAGCCAACCTCCCACTCCCTTAAAGGACCATCATAGACTAAATATAACAGAAGTTACTTCTATCATCAAAATTATTAAATAAATAAAAGAAAGAAGAGGCAAAGAAAGAAAATGAATAGATGGATATATAAATAAATTATTATTTTAAATATTTAAATGTTCTTTAGGTAGGATGATTTCATTTTTAGGAGAAAATGTGATATCTGTGAACCAAGAGAGACCCTCTTGGGTTTTAACTATGGACCCTGATTGCCAAGGTTGGCACTAATTGGCATCTTCATATATTTAGTATAACACTTTGTTCTTCAAGGATCTAGGATTTCCCTGGAAGATTATTTCTACTAACACAGATCAAAATCCATTCCTCATTTTGTAAGAGTGTTTTTGAATTCTGTGGGGAAAAAAAATCTGACCCCAATGGTTATCCCTATAATGATGATCCTCTCCATTCTTATTTGAGTTGGTCCATTGCTGGACCTGTCCACAAAATCTTTCAGTTTGGTAGGACAGTCCAGAATGTGTGCCCAGCTCAAAAAAGTCAGTGGGAACCCAGAGGTATCTCCATATCATAAAAAGGAAAACATTATTGAAGGATGTGTATAGCAAAAGGCAAAAGAGTTGCTAATAACTAGAAATACAGCACAAATTAATTGGATTATTTTAATTGACTGGACCAATCCCTTATTTGAAGATGATCTTCTATATATTTAGCATGGGGGTTAAACAACAAATACATCATGATTGACTCATTGCTTATTTCATTCTACTGAAAAATTAGTTATCTCTGTGATGATCTGAGTGGTGGTTAAAGTCCAAGCACAAAATTTACTTGTATAGAATTAAGGTCAGGAATAGGAATTAGAGATATGATTTCAGTGACATAGGGGATTCTCAAGTGAGCAAACTCTATTAATGAAGATTGTTACTTTCTGTGAAACTTATATTCTTAGAGAGTTTTCTAGAGGCCTGAAAGTTTAAATGACTTGTTCAGGGTCACTCATTCCCCATGGCAGAGGCGAGACTTACATCTAATTGTGGTATGAGTTAAGTCTTGTTACCAGCAAACTTTTTAAAGTGGATTTTATGTTCTCCAAGTACTTTATTGCATTCTAACCCCAAACCTGATTGGTCTAGATTGGCTTAGGTGATATCTAATTTAAAACTAATCCAGACTGATTAACTTTCAGTTACCTCTTTACTAATCTTGCTGACGGCCTTTATGAGTCACTGTTAACCTCCAGTATGTCAAGCTGGATTTGAACTCACTACTAACCCCAAGTTCAGTGCTCTATACATCTCACCACTTATCATGGCACCAAAACTTTCCTTCTCGCCTATTTGTAAATGGTTAATTTTTAAAATATATATTTAAAAAAAATCAGTTTTCCCTGAATTGGGTACAGATTCTTGGACTTCATGCATTTAAGTACAAATATAGGGAGAGCAGACTTGTAAGACAAAGTTCCAAGACTCAAAGAAAGGAGTCATGTGAAAGATTTGAAAGATCTGGGAAGTTCTGGTTATTCAGTAAGAGCCAAAAAGTAAAATGACTGTTAGTCCCAGAAAACAGTTAGCAAAATAAAAGAAAGGAAGGAAGAGCACATCTGCCATTTCAACTCCATACTCAGAAAGTGTTTACATGATAAGTACTAAAGCAAGCTTCCAATGGCCTGTTCTTCTCTTATTCACAGAATGATAAAATTTGAGAGGTGAAGGAGACCTAAAGGAATCCCCTCTGTAACATAATTGAGAAGTGGTCATTCAGGCCCTACCTACAGACAACCAAGGTCCTGTTGAAGCAGTCCCTTTCTCTTTTGAACAGATACAATAACAATAGCAACAACAATGCAAATAATTCTTTAAAATTTGCAGTCTTTTACAAATATTAACACACTTACTTTTCATAAAACATGGAATAGGTGCTATTATTCCCTCCATTTTATAGTAAGGAAACTGATGCAAACAGATTAAGTCACATTTTTTTTTCAGACAATTTTTTGAAATTTTAATATTGTGTTATAGTAACAAACAATGGATGAATTGAAGTATCATCCATCACCTTTGTAAAGATTTGTTATAAGAAAACTGGAGAATACCTTACCAACAAGGTTATATTTCTCAAAGTCTTTTTTTAATTTTAATTTTTTTAATTTTATTTTTTATTCTCATTTTGTACAAATTTTTTTACATTAATAAAATATTCTTGTTTAAGAGTAAACAAAATAACAAAATACATGAATATAGACTTGCTTGAGCAATAAAGTAAAGTAAAGAGGAGAGAAAAAATTAAAATAAAAAAATAGTAATAATTGTAGGTATGGCCAGGTGGAGCAATGGACGAAGCACCAGCCCTGGAGCCACGAGCACCTGAGTCCACATCCAGCTGTGTGACATGCAAGCCACCTGATCCCCACTGCCCTGCAAAAACCAAAAAGAAGAAAAAAAAGACCCAAAATAAAATAAAATAGTAATAATAGTAGGGGTGGCTGGGTGGCAGACAGAGCATTGGCCCTTGAGCCAGGAGCACCCGAGTCCAAATCCGGCCTCAGACACCCAAAGATCACCCTGCTATGTGGCCCCAGGCAGGCCACCCAGCCCCATTTGCCCTGTACCCTCCCCCAAATAATAATAATAAAAAATGTGCTTCAGTCTTTGTTCCAACACCAACAACTCTGTCATGGGTGGATCACATTCTTTATGGTAAGTCCATTGCAAAAGTTACTTCCATATTTTTCCAACGTTGCCATTGCTGATTGCAACTCCCTCCTTTCTTATTTCTCCACTACCATGTACTATATTTTCTCTCTCCTTTCACTCTGACTCTGCTGTAGGGTAGCTGAGTGGCACAGCAGACAGATTGCTGGTCCTGGGGCCAAGAGGCCCTGAGACCCCATACCACCCCTTAGGCCCAGAATCCACCTGGCCCTATGGTCCTGGACAGGCCTTCCAATCCCAGCCCCTTGCAAGAAGTAAAAAAGAAAATGTGTTATATCTGACCACTCTCCCCCACGGTCCATCCTCCTCCTTTATTCACATCCCCACCCCTTCCCCCTGCTCCCCCCTCTTTCTTACTCCAGATGTCTATACCCCATTGAGTATATATGCTGTTTCCTCTCTTAGCCATCTCTGATGAGAGCAAAGGTTCCCTCATTCCCCCTTGCTTCTCCCCTTCCATATCATTGCAATAGCTCATTGTAATAAAGAAAAATCGTATTATATGAAATATCTTGGCCTATTCCCCCTCTCCTTTTTCTTTCTCCCATTCCATTTCCCTTTTTTTCTATTGACTCCATTTTTACACCATATTTTATCTTCGAATTCAGCTTTCTCCTGTGTTTCAACTATAAAAGCTCCCTCTACCTGCTCTATTAGAAGAGAAGGTTCATATGAGTATTATCAGTGTCATTTTTCTATGCAGGAATACATGCAGTTCATCATCATTAAGTCCTGCATATTTTCCCCCTCTCCTCCAATCTCCATGCTTCACCTGAGTCCTGTATCTGAAGATCAAACCTTCTGTTCAGCTCTGGCCATTCCAAAAGGAACATTCGAAATTCCCTGGTTCATTGAAAATATATTTTTTTCCCTGGAAGAGGACATTCAGCCTTTCTGGGTAGTTGATTCTTGGCTGCATTCTAAGCTCTTTTACCTTCCAGTATATATTATATTCCAAGCCCTATGAGCTTCCAATGTAGTTGCTGCTAAGTCCTGTGTGATCCTGACTGCAGCTCCATGATATTTGAACTGTGTCCTTCTGGCTGCTTGTAATATTTTCTCTTTGACTTGGGAGTTCTGGAACTTGGCTATAATATTCCTAGGGGTTGGTTTTTGGGATCTCTTTCTGCGGGGGAGAGTATCAGTGGATTCTCTCCATTTCTATTTTGCCCTCTGCTTCTAGAATATCAGGGCAATTTTCCTGTAGTAATTCTTTGAAAATGATGTCAAGGCTCTTTTCCTGATCATGACTTTCAGGTATTCCAATAATTTTTAAACTATCTTTTCTAAGTCTGTTTTCCATATCAGTTGTTTTTTCAATGATATATTTTACATTTTCTTCTAATTTTTCATTTTTTTGGTTTTGAAGTATTGATTCCTGATTTCTGGTAAATTCATCAATCTCCCTGAATTCTATTCTTTGTCTGAAGGATTTGTTCTCCTCAGAGAGTTTTCTTATCTCTTTTTCCATCTGGCCAATTTTGCCTTTTAAAGCATTCTTCTCCTCAATAACTTTTTGAACTGTTTTATCCATTTCACCTAAGCTGGTTTTTAGCATGCTATTTTCTTCAGCATTTTTTTGGATTTCCTTGACTAAGCTGCTGACTTCATTTTCATATTTTTCCGGCATCTCTCTCATTTCTTTTCCCAGTTTTTCTTCTAACTCCCTCATTTGATTTTCAAAGTCTTTTTTGAGATCTGTCATATCCTATCCCAGTATCTGTTTTTTTTTTTGGAGTCTTTAGATACAGGAGCTTGTGTTTCCTCATCTTCAGACTGAGTATATTGATCCTTCTTGGAATCATAGATAATGTATTTCTCAGTAGTGTTCCTCTTTTTTCTCTGCTCATTTTCCCAGCCTAAACCTGTTTTTGGAGTGCTTCCTGAGCTTTTGGGGAACTCCCACAAGGGTCTCAGTGTGTGAGGCTCTGTCCTCCCTCCTGGTCTGTGAATAACTATATGTGCTCCCGTCTGCCACGGGCCTGAGGTGGAGGGGGCCACTGCTGTTCTGTGTGGAGGCCTAGACTGCGATCAGTATCTGACTGTGTTCAGAGCCCCAGAGTCCTGTTCCAGGGGCAGAGGACAGAGCTCTGCAGTCTCTCTTCACTCCCCTCCCTCAGCTCAATGGGCTCATGCCCTGGAGGCTCCTGCTTACAGGCTCTGCCTGCTTCTGTTCCTGGATCTGGGCTGCCAAAAAGACCACCTTGCTGTGTGCCCTGAGGGCTGGGCTCCACGTGCTGGCTCTGGCAGAGGTCCCCTGCTGTTTCCCCCCACTTTGTGCCCAGTGCTCCCCGGGGTATAGCTCTGGAGACTCCCCAGCTGCTGTGAGCTGGGGCTCCCAGCGCCCTGGGGCTGCCTCCGGGAGGCTGAAGTTCTTTCGCTCTGGAGGGCCACCCCTCTGGCGGGCAGCCCCTCCAACCCCGGGAAGCAGAGCCTTTCTGCTCTTTTCCAGGTTACCTTGAGTAGGAGAACTGCCTCTCTGGGTCCCTTTGTGGTTTCTGTCTCTCAAAAGTTTAGTTAGAGTCCTTAGTTTTATCAGAGAGCACCTAAGACTGGATCCTTTCTTGTGGACATCTTGGCTCCACCCTCCTTAAGTCACCTTCTTAGGGTCACATAATTAGTCTGTCAGGCTGGATTTGAACTCACTACTAACCACATGTTCAGTGCTCTATACATCTCACCACCTAAGTACCCCAAAATCTTATTTCATAGGAAGTTTTTTCCCTGATATCAACCTTAATTTTTTCTCTTTGCAATATTTAACTATGGCTCCTGGGGACAGAAAGGACAACAGCAAAAAATATCTGCCCCACCTAGTAGCCTTTCAAATACTTGAAGACAGCTATTGTGTCTTCATTATCTTCCAGATTAAAAATTATCATTTCCTTCAATTGATCCTAATACAACATGGACTTCCCCCCCTCTGATCACTGTATAATTTATTATACCTACTTACAGCAATCAGGTGTCTCAACTTACCTGTTTTACACAAATTCTACACTGGGCAAAAATTAGCTTATACTTGGTATAGAAGTTTGTTGCAGATAAGTCAAGTTTGTACCAACACCTCACCTTAGTTTTCTCATTTTCCTATAGTATGTTCAAACAAGAAGATGCCTTAGAGATTACCTAACTAAACAAGCTCATTTTACAAATTAGGAAACTGTATACTAGAAAAGTCAAGTCAATTCTCCAAAGCCACATCACTAGTCCATGGCAAGTTCAAGTACTCAGGTATTTTATACCATGATAACTCCTAAATCTAACAAAAATGTCCTATCTTTTCAGATCCTCGGGATTCCTTAATCATTAACCATTATTTCTTCTTGTATTTGCCAGGGCCTTGAAGGAGTGGCAAGATAATGGAGGAATAAGATAACTCAATGTAACTATCAGCAGACAAGGCTAGAAGTTTAGAAAGGAACAGGCATAGAATCAAATGAATGATAGAAAAGTGACCAGACCAAACAAAAGAGAATGTCTGTTAAAAATAAAGGGATACAGGATTTGGGATCAAAAGACCTGGGTTTGAATCCCACCTCAGCCACTGTTTGGCCTAGAGCATGTCACCATCTCTCAAAGTTGGATTAGATAACCTGTAAGGGCCAATTCTAAATGTATGCTCCTATTTTTTTTGTAAATATCAGAAGACTTATCATCTTCATGTTGATATTATCCTTTATGTCAAGCCTTTCCCCTTCTGCTGAATGCTTAATAGCAGCATTTAACTGGGGTTCTCATATACTTCAAACCTTTTACTACATATTTTTATTTCTCTGGTACAAAGGCATTCCTGGGGTTTGTAGAACTGTCTCATCCCTGAGACAACCCCTACCCTTACCATGGCCTTCAATACACTTGTGTGCTTTGTACTAGGTTCTAACTGTCTTCCAGGTTTCTCTCAGTCTACAAGTAGTTATTAATCTATGTGCCCAGAACTGTGTGGATATACAAATACAAATTAGAGACTTGCCTACCCTCAAGGAGATTTTATTCTACTATGAGGCTATAAAAAATGGATGAGGAGTGGTAGCCAAGGAAAGGAGGTTTGATCTAAACCCTTTAGGGGTTCGTAAGTGGAGTCTCAGGATAATAAGTAAAGTGTCCTTTTGTAGCAATAATACTGTTGTGATCATTACTACTTTTTTTAAAAAGCAGTATCAATACTGATGTGATTTCTAATTCCATTTCTAAGTCTAATTCCTGAGTATACAAGCATACATGTTTCTTTAGGGTATACACCCAAGGAATTATTTAAGGAGAAAATTTATTGAATTATTATTTATTATAATTTATTGAATTATTTAATTGTCATGACAATATTTTAAGTCATAAAAAATAAAAACCTAGAGACTAAACATTAACTAAATTTACTTTTAAAATTAAAAATTACATTTTCAACAAACTTAAAAATTAGAAACAATATACTAATTTTTGGAAATCTTAGGGTATGCCTGGGCAAACCCTGTAAGCATACCTGTGTCTGTGTAGTTGGAGCAAAGCATCTGGAGTAGGGTGGAGGAGAGGGGAGCTCCCATGTAAAAGATGTCAAGATGTCTGTGATGATTAAGGCCCTGATGTGGTGTATCACTAGATGATAAGAAGCATGGTCTGGTCTAGGGACAGCTAGATAGGGAGAACTGATTTGAAGACCTGTTTACCATCCTATTCAGCATGACTCTGCCCCAGCATCAACCCAAAATGCTAAGAGATTCTCTGGAGACTGGATCTGAGTGTGTTTGTTGCTGGTGGAGAGGCAGGCAGTGTCAGATAGAAGATGCCTCAGCTGGCTAGGCCTTGGTATCCCAGTAGATAACTATTCCATTATTTGATGTTGACCTTTTACATGAGTCTTGTTGCTGTCTTAGATAGCACCCCTACATACTATCACTCCCCATCCTCAATGAATTGTCCAGTTCTAGCTCTGACTCCCTGCCCTATCTGTATAACTGTATATGTCCCTGCCACTAAATACCTATAGTCCCAGTACTGGCAATTTGCTTCTTAGCAGAAAGAAGCATCTGGCAATTACCCCAGGGGAGAATGACCTCATATCACTATAATTAAAGTAATTATTTGAGCAGAAATGCCTATTATAAAGCAGTCTTCTCTGTTTTAATATGTGTAGTTCCTGTAATGGAAACATGGGAATTGCATGTTAACATTGATGCCTCTTCCTCTGTCTAATAAATCATTCTTCTTTCCAATTTCCCAGAGGAGAGATTGTAAGTCTGCTTAATAACTGAGGACAAGTACACACAATTCCATTAGTTCCTAGGGTCATGGAATTCCAAGTGCTCAGAGCTCGAAGTGACTTAGTTAACTCTATAGGTCTGATTTTTAAAAAATTGAGGGATTTTAATGTGATTTAAGAGAGGGAAGGAGAACTGTTTTGAATAGACTTTAATAGGCTCTAGAACCCATTCCCCCCCAAAAGAAAAATCCTTAAAGAGAAAAGAATTTTCAGAATAAATAACAGTGATTAAAAGGATCTCAAATTACTCCCTGGAGATTTTTTTTGGAAATTACTCCCACCTTACTAGGCTGCTGGTACTAACCACAACAAAGAACAACTTTTGTGATATGATTTTGGCATCTAGGAGTCTCAGTAATTAGAACAACAGCAAGATCAGAGTAAGGACTGAATTCAAATCCAGTCTCAAACACTTACTAGGTGTATAACCTTGGAGAAGTCACTTAACTTTGATCTGTTTCCATTTTTTCAACTTCTAAATGGGGAAAATAACAGCACTCTGCCAAGGGATGTTGTGAGTATAAAATGATATTAGAGTTGTAAAGCACTTAACAAAGTATACACAGTAGGTGTGCTGTAAACACTTAAGCCCTTTCCCTGATTTCAGGTATCTCAGCCAAGTTCCTGGTCCCCAAATACCCTTTTTTCCATGTTTGCTTATAACTTGAATACCATCATTATCACTTAGGTAATCTGCACCTAGGAGTCATCCTGAATTCTTCACTGTCCGTCACCTCTCCATCTGTTGTCAAACCCTGTCCCTTTCAGCTTTGCACCATCTCTTGGTTATGGCCCCATCTATTCTTGAACACTGATACCACTCTTCTATAGACCCTCTTCAATTCATAGTAGAGTGCTGGGAAATCTTCCTGACTCAAGTCTCTCCTCACCCCAATCCATCCTCCACTGAGTCACCAAAGGGATTTCCTAAAGCACTGACAATATCATTCCACTACTCAATAAACTTTAAAGCTACCTATCACCTCTAGGATCAAATATTAAATGCTGAATTTGGCATTCAAAGTCCTTTATGATCTATGACAATGCTATCTTCCTAGTCTTCTTGCCACTTACTCCCCACCATGTGTCCTTTCATCCAGTGACACTGGCCATCTGACTGTTTTACAAATTCTTTCTGACCTATCCACCATGACTGAAATACTCTCCCTCCTTTACTCTCTTGACTTCCTTGGTTTACTTTAAATCCCAATCCTTTCAAAAAAATCTATTAATTCTAGTGCCTTCCCTCTATTATTTCTATTTGTCCTGTATGTAACTTATTTTTGTATATATATGATTAGATTGTAGGTTTCTTGAGGACAGGGACTGACTTTTTCTTTTCTCCTTTTCTTTTTTTAATATTTCTAAAGCTTAGCAGTGCCTGGTCATAGTACACATTTAATGTTTATTGGTTGGTTGATTTTTGTTTAGTTTTTGTTTCTGCTAGATAATCAGAGTGGCTTGCCCAAGTGACTTGCCCAAATTCACACAACTAGTGACTGAGGGCACATTTAAACTCAAGCCCTCCTGACTCTAGGGTTGTTACTCTCTCCCCTGAAGAACTTACCTTCCTTTGTTTGACTAATGATTAACATCTTGCTCTAAGACTTAGTCTTCTACTCTAAATACAACTATCTTTGGAAGAGATAACAGGTTATACTTTATTACTCCCTTATACCTTAGTATAATGAGAATATCAGTTCCTAGACTCAAAGGAGTTAATTTTATGGAGGGCAGGGCTTGAGAAGTAGCAGTAGTATGAGAGTTAACATAATTCAGTGGAAAGAGCACTATGCTTGGAATCAGGAACATCTGCATTCAAATCCTGAGCTTGACACACAATGACTATGTGATCCTGGATAAAACATTTAAATTCTTTGAACTTCAGTTTCCTCATCTATAAAAGGAAGATAATCATAATTATAGTAGCTCTTTCTAAGGACTATTGAGAAGCTCAAATGAGATCACTTTTGTGAAGTGTTTTGTAAATATATATTCCTATTTCAATCACATTTTAGAAACAGAAAATATGGCTAATAAGCTATAAGAGGCTGAGACTTGAACCCAGGTCTCATAACTTCCAATCTAGTTCCTTTTCCAAAAGAGGTGATACTTCACCCATTGTTAGTGTTATTCTTCCTGCTCCCACCTACTTACAAGAATACTTCAGGACAGGGCAGAACAATTGAGGGAAGATTGTTAATAATTTTAGCAGAAGCCCCATAATTAGTTTTAAGGTAAGGTTGCAGAAGAACCAATGGATTGATGGATTCTCTATATTCAACAATGTTTATCTCATCCAACTTGGGTCTTTGTGCTCTTTCTTCACAGCAGGAGGCACCAGTCCAGGGAATGACATCATCATCATTGCAGGTGAGCAAGCTCTCTGAGAATAGAAACTTTAATCTTGCTTTCAACTTCCCTTCCCCATATCCATCTCCCAGGCAGAACAAAATTCTGGTATTGGTTTTGAAACCCTCTGCACCATCCACTCATTCCACTTTTGAAATTTTTTGTGTTACCTTTTTTGTGGACCTTCTAGATCAATCTTACTCAAGGGCTTTCTTCCAGGAACTATATTTCCTTTCTATACTCACTTTCATTACCCTATCCTTAAAGTCTCTGTCCTGGAGGAATAGTACTATTTTGGGTGCTTATCTCCATCCCTACATAACCAACAAAGAGTTGTCCCCTCAAATCTCTCATTCTGTCCTTGATAATCATCAGCCATATAGTCCTGGAGATATAAAGCTCTAGCTCTAGAATGCTATCTTTGCCTTTGTCTTTCTCTAACTCTCTCTCCCACTCTCCTTGTCTCTCTCTGGCTCTCTTTTTATTTCTGTGTCTCTGACTTTCTCTATCTCCAGCTCTACCTGTGTGTGTGTGTGTGTGTGTGTGTGTGTGTGTGTGTGTTTATCTTTATCTCTCTTTGTATTTTCATTTCTTTTCATGCTCCACTCTGTATATGGAAATGCTCATTCTATTTGGTTTTTATTAAATTTAGAATTTTTAAAAACAGAATTCAAAAAGATTATTAAACTAAATAAAATATCTGACATTCATAGAGAACTTTAAGACTTGCCATGTGGAACACATACATTACCTCACTCATTTGTGAATTTTGTTTCATTCAGTTGTGATTGCTGCTGTGGCCTTTGTCCTCATCTGCCTCCTGCTTGTAATTCTGCATTACATGTTCCGACACAAGGGCACCTACCACACAAATGAAGACAAGGGGACAGAGTTCGCAGAGAGTGCTGAAGAAGCACTGAAAAATGACCCAAACCTTCAGGAGCCTGGAGATGAGAGCAAAAAAGAATATTTCATTTGAGAAAAAGGAATGATTCCCCATACCAAAGAAAAAAAAGTCCACCAGAGATTTTCTTAGTGTTCTCCACCCCAGTGGATACACCTTACTACATTACATCTGGGAAAGAGGAGAACTCTGATGTTATGGCTATTTGGAGGGGAAGCAGCAACTGCCACCACCCCCATTTTGAGGCCATTTTCTTTTTCAGAGAGAACTGAATGCCAGATTGGGGATTATTGATTTCATTTGCAATACAGATGGTCACCGTTAAATTCAGTGTCATGGGAGATGGGGGATGGGGTAGGGGAGGGAGTGGAATGGGAAATTTAATCATTAATATACTGACAGGGCATAATGATATCAAATGTCAGCCCTTGACATTTAGGGAAAACAACAGGTGCCAATGCAAAAAGAGGCTACCTTAATAGCAGAGGATGCACATGTCCCGTTGATATATAGCAGAGCTATTGGAAATAAATTTTAGATGGTAACAGAACATTCTGAACCAGATAACATTGTGATTATATGGAAAAACAGAAAACATGGCTCATTGCCCTGCCGGGGACTTTTCTCATCTCTCTTTTGTGTTACTTGTTTCTTATTTTTAACATTAACAATATTGGGTGGGTCTGTTTCCATTTTGGATATTTACAAAGCCTAGGACACTCTACTAACAACATGGAACAGAAATTTAAGAAAAACTGATCCCTCAAAAAAGGGGGGGGTGGTTACTGTGGTATCCTGAAAGAGGGAAGTTAATAGTATAAAACAGTCACAAACCATCAGGGTAAATATATGTGAATGCTGTGCGACTATTCATCAAAGATTAAAAAGAGGTGACATTCTCAGAAGCTGAGGTTGAAGATCTCCTACCCTACTGGAATGCAAATGAGGTGAAAATTGTTTAGGCTGAGTCTTTTCACTGTGATTACCAGGGTTCCCAGAAGAACCCTTTTCACTTCTTTTAATATTAGCAGTTGACCCAACCAATTATAGGAGACTTTGAAGCATTGTGTGTATGAGACATTAAATGATTGGATTATATCCTTTTTGTGGATGTCACTTAACCTACACAGTAGGTTTCTTCATCTGTAAAATGAGAGAGTTGAACCAGAAATGGTCTTTGAGGTCCTTCCAGCTACAAAATCTGAGATTTCATGGTAATTGTGTTGATACCACATAGATCAGCTTCTGTCATATTGTCATCTTTCTGGTCCTAAAGTCATCCCTTAATGCAACTTTTGACTTGATCTTTCATGATGTCCATGTCACATACTAAAGAGTAAGTATCCAGGTCTGTGATTTCATCAGTAAACAGAGGACTCATAGTATGTAAAATCCCTTTACTAACATGGGTCACAACTCTTTCATATTATCTAAAAGCATTTTCTGGAACAATGAGAGGTTGAGTGATTTGCCTATGATAGCACAGCTACTATATCTCAGAGGCAGGATTTCCTGTCTCTAAGGTTGCATCTTTATGCCCTATACTACATAGCCTTTCAAAGGTTGTCACAAATATACAATGTGAGGACTTCCACTTGACAGTGGAAGATCATAGACTCTATGCCTTGGAAACTAGGTTTTTGTAGAATGTCCTGACCCCAAATAATTCATAACTCAAGACCAAACCAGTTATTTGTATTAATATCTCTGTCATCTCTCTCTCTCTCTCTCTCTCTCTCTCTCTCTCTCTCTCTCTCTCTCTCTCCCCCCTCCCCCTCTCCCCTATCACTCTCTCCCCTCTCTCTTTCTCTCTGTGTATCTCTCCATCTCTCCACATATATGTGTGTGTATTCACACATACAATAGCAATTAACAAATATATCTAAGTAATATTTTTAATAACAATATCTTTTGTTATTAGATCATATTTGCATCTGAATATATTCTTTCTCTACCTATTGAGTCATCCTTTTTAACAAAGAAAAATTTAAAAAGAAATGATGTAATATACTACTTTTTAAGTAAGAAAACTAATAACAATACTTTTAGATGCATAACAAAGTGAAGAAATCAATCTGTCAATGACTTCCTTGCTGAGTCACTCAGTTGGTCATTCAAAAGCCACTGGAGCCAGAAGATAGAAAAAAGCATTGATCAAATGCCCAATATATACTAGACACTGTGCTAAGGATCTTTACAAACACATAATTTGTAAAATAAATCCTCACAACAACCCTGGGAGATAGGGGACTTGTTCTCATTTTATGGTTGAGAAAACTGAGATAAATAGAAATTAAGTGAATTGTTCAGGGTTATGCAATTAGTAAAGTCTAGTCTGAGACTGGATTTGAACTCAGATTTTCCTGATTCTCAACATAATACTCTATCCACTGTGTCACTTTGTGACCTCCTCTTGCCTGGATCTGAGGAAGTTTTGTGGTCTTCAGGTTTCATGAATCTGTCCATCTTCCTTCCTGTAAGAGACAGGAAGCAAGAGTGGCCTTGGTTGTTTAAATCCAATCAGTGATGGATAAGTTCATTTAGGAATAAATAAGCCATGTTGAAGGAGTGATTGGGTAAGAGTGGTTATCTCCATGGAACTATAGTCAGAGAACACCAAGATTGACAGTTTAAACAAATCACTTCTCTTCCTAAGCTTCCCTTTTCTCATCTGCATCATGAAGTAGCTAAAGACAGAATAAGTTCAAAATCCCCTCTCTACAAGTTCTATGAGTCTATAAACAGGTGCTTAGAGTTGTCTTTTAGGACAATGAAATTTTCTGATGACCATTTTTTTTAAAGTATATTCTCAACATTGAGAGAAATCTCATTGGAAAGGAGTGGCTGGCCCAGTTCTTAAAAAATTCTTCTCCTTACCCCACCCCAATATGTTGATTTTCATTATTATTTTTAAATCTAGTCTGGAATCTGCCCAACACTTTCAGAATTTAGCTTTTGCTTAGATCTATAGTTTGCTCACTTTCTGCTATTTTCATTTTCTGGGTCTGTGGGTAATAGGTTATATAAACCATTGATCTAGCACTTGGAATATAAACCAGGGGCCTTCCAAGTCTGACCCCCTTACATATAGATGGAATAATGGAGAAATATCATCATCTAACATTTATATAGCCCTTGCTACACATCAAGTACTGTCTAAAGTGCCTTACAATTATTATCTTATTTGATCCTCACCACAACTCTATGAAACAGATACCATTATGATTCCTATTTTATAGAATAGGAAACTGAGGCTGTTTAGGATAAAGTAACTTGCTCAGGGTCACACAGCTAGTAAATACTGAGAACTCAGTCTTCTTGACTTCAGTGCCAGATGCCCCCTAGAAGCTCATTGGAAATATGGCAAGGATAAAAAAAAACTGCCCAAGTTCACAAGAGGTAGTAAGTATGCCAGATGGCATCTGAATCCCTTGATATTCTTACTCCAGAGTTGATATAACTCCTGAAACTGGCTTCCTGCTTCCAGTAATAAGTAGTAGACACTGTCATTATCTTTCAATGATCCCTGAATCCTTTCTATGCTTCCAAGTCTATGAAATGACAACACAGCACTTCTATAAATCTTCCCTCCCAAGCTCTTCTCTCTGGGTTCCCTCCTAGCATTGTAAAGGAATGTTGTGAAATTCAATTCATTCCCAACAAGTTCTGAATACAACTGAGAACAGATGCAGTCAAGTCAACAGGAAAGTCTTGCAGATGGGACCTTCTGAATCTGTGGAACATTTCCAACAATTTCCAAAGAAGGCCATTCGTTATAAGAACAACTGGAAATATCATGTCAGCTAAATTTCTGACCCATGCAAGGACGGAGAGGAAAAAGAAAAATATACTTTTACACACATATCTATATGAATACATATATACCTTTTAAAAATACTATTTTCTTTTTCTCCCCAATTACATGTGAAGACATTTAATATTTGTGTTTTTTAGTTTTCAGTTCCAAATTCCATTCCTCACCCCCCCCTCTTCTCTCCCTGAGATGGTAATAAAAACCTTTAATCAATTCAATCTAGTCTACTCCAAGTCAGAACTTTATTGAGCACTTACTGTATATGCAGACCTGCTTTACTAATTACCAACAATGCAAGCTGAAAAAAGAAGGAACTTTTCTCTGCTCTTTGGGAGCTTCTTTAGGAAGGTATTAATAGTTGCATAAGGATTTAAAATAATAGCAAAACAGGGTAGAAGGAAATACTCATGCAACTACAGACACATATTCTGCATCTTTTAGTATACATGAAGCTCAAAATGGACAAATGTGTACAAATACACATGCTCATATATATACATATAAATATATAGATTAAAGCAAATATTGTTAAATCCCACAAATGCACAATTTTTTATAGATAATAGTATGGAACCAAATTTCCTTAATTAAAAATGTCTATGTATTTCTCAGTGCATGTGCTCCTAAAGACAGATATTTTGGTAAGAACCCCATGTGTCCAGTCATACAATCTAATGAGTTTAGTGTTGCTAAATTTGCAGATAAGATGCAGAGCAATTTACCAGCACCCTCATGCCTTGGGGTGTAATCCTGACCTACTGAGCCTTGTGTAATAGTTATCCTTCAAATTCCAGCTTGTTTTAAGCCTGTAGATAGCCTCACAACAAACAACAATAACCAAAACAGAGCAAACTACTCAGTTATTCTAAAAGAGGCACCCTAGGGAGAATGAAGGTAGGTAATATTTAAATAAAGATTAAAAGTACTATAACCATGTGGACTCTGATAGAACTGGTTTGTCCTACAATCCTTCCTTTCTCTTCTCTACAATAACCTAGAAGTCACAGATCAGATTTCAAGGTCAACCCTCTCCATAAAAAGAGGTATAGCTCTGACATTCCCTCTAATGTAGTAGATAGTGACAAAATTGATTTTAAAATATCAATAGAAAATAATTCAAAAGGAATCAAACAATGGTCAAGCATGGAAAAGTCTTTAGTATTTGACAGTCACTGTGTTGTGTGCTGGAGAAATTAATACAAAGAATGAAAACAATCACTCCTCTCAAGTTTCTGTTCTAGTAGAATCAATGTGCACCTGCCTTTCAAGAGACAGAACTGAGAAGGAAGAGACAAGAAACTATTTGCAAGATTCCTATTTGCGAATTCTATGGGTCAAATGAAATCTTTCCATTTGGATCAAAAGTATTCACTTCTGTCAAAAGACTATCAGTCTCTATTTCAGTTTTTCTCATGAGTTGAGATAAAAATCCCTGCCCAATGAGATTGCCCTTAAAAGTGAAAGCATTCATTAGAAATTTGAAATACTCTACAAATGTAATATATTATTTGTGTTTAAATGGTGGTTGACATGATAAG
The DNA here is from genome assembly GCF_037893015.1 of Macrotis lagotis. Taxonomy (NCBI): domain Eukaryota; kingdom Metazoa; phylum Chordata; class Mammalia; order Peramelemorphia; family Peramelidae; genus Macrotis; species Macrotis lagotis. The sequence continues at coordinate 601,193,747 of NC_133658.1, read as the reverse complement.
AATGAGTACATTTGGGGATAAAGATTAATAATGGTCAGTGCTTGGGGCAGCTAGGTGGCGTAGTGGATAAAGCACCAGCCTTGGAGTCAGGAGTACCTGGGTTCAAATCTGGTCTCAGACACTTAATAATTACCTTAGCTGTGTGGCCTTGGGCAAGCCACTTAACCCCATTTGCCTAAAAAAAAAAAATAATGGTCAGTGCTTTGGAGGAGGTGCCATGAAGGAATGAGTTCAATTTCTAGAGAAGTGTGAAATGTTAATTGAAGTGTGAGGGCTTTTGAATTGTAGCCTAGATGTTGCCAGTTTATGTCCTAGAATGCCAAGAATCCAAAAAATACTAGTTCTGGAGTCAAGAGACTTGAGTTCACATCCTACCTCTGACACTATCTTTATGACTCCAGACTTTATGACTCCCTAGATCTCAATTTCCTCAATTTCCAAAATCATTCAATCAATAAGTATTTGTTTGGTGCCTACAATGCACCAGGCATTGTGTTAAGTGTGGGTTGAACTAGATAGTTTCTGAGGGTCTTTTCTCAAAATTTATGATCCTTTGATCCTGTGATCCCATATATAAAGGTTACCAGAGTTTAATTACATCACACAGACACAGGTTTACAGTCATTTAACATGTATTCCAATTTCTCTTCTGTACTGTACTGATGATGACCACAAGCTTTCAAACATATCCTTGAGATATTTATTTTTATTCCTCTCTACCTTGACTAGGATAAGTGTCTACTATAAATAGTCACTGAATCATGCTAAGGAATGGGGAGAAGTAAGAACCAAAAACCTTTTGGTTTCATATGTTGGAGAACACAGAGAATTTTCTGATGCATATGTAAACAATACAGGTTTCCAACTGATTGACAGATCGATGAAAATACTAATGAAAAATTGGACAATTCATTTGGGATATTGAATCTTTTAACTTCCTGGGAATCTGGTGTCTTACCTTTTAGGGAATCTGGGCACAATGGCATCCATTCCTTTTTGTTTTGTATTCATTTTAAAAAAGTACTGCTTCACCAAAGGAAAGATTCTTTTGAATGGTGGAACTTCAGATACTATGTCAGTAGTTTGATTATGTCAGTTCCCCCTACTCAATAAATACCAGATTCAAATGAAAAATGTTCTGTTTGGTACCTAAAGCCTTCATGACACAGCCCCCTCTCATCTTTCCAGTCTTCTTACACCTTACTTCTTAACACATACTCTTCCATCCAGTGATACCAGCCTTCTAGCTGTTTCATGAATAAGACACTCCATCTCTTGGCTACAGGCATTTTCTCTGGCTGTCTCCCATTTCTGAAATGTTCATCTCTGATTACTGACCACCTTGACTTTCTTTAAGTTCCAAGTAAAATCTCATCTCCTACAGGAATCTTTCCCCAACTTCTCTTAGTTGCTGTGCCTTTTCTCCAGTAATTCTTATTTATCATTGATAGAGCTTGCTTTGCACATTTGTTTGCATGTTATCTCCTCTGTTAGATTGTAAGCTCCTTGAGGTCAGTGACTGTCTTTTGTCTCTTTCTGTGCCCCCACTACTTGGCACAGTGGCTGGAACATTAATGAATGTTCATTGAATGAAAGAATGGAATGAGTAACCAATCTCATAAAAAATAAACTGTAACCTACTCTACCTGTGTATAAGGCCATCTTGGCTGAAATAATTTGGCTAGAATCTTTGAATGAAAGAGAGGGCTGCACAGGAACTTCCTAAATCCTAGATGGGACTGTCTTGTCTGAGTAGGGAGCAGTGGCATAGCAAGAGAGAGCATTCCCATCAATTTCTCCACAGGTATCTCTCAATAGAGACGACTCAACTTGCTTTTGGCAGTGTCTTTTTCCTCACTGTCAGATGTACATCTCTAACTGATAGGAAAAGACCTGTCGGAGTACCATGAAGCTCAGCGTGATCATGGAAGGCTTCATCAAGAAAATTCTGCAAAAGAAATGCTGATACCCAAGGGTCTATAGGCAAAATGTCAAAATATACTGAATCAGAAAGTTAGACCCTTAGCTAGTGAGTGTCAGAGCAGAGATTCAATCTCCTGTCCTCGACCTCCAAATGCAGATTTTATTCCCTGCATTCTGCCACCAAATTATGGGGGATATTTATTTCTCTGAGCTTTGATTTCCTTATCCATAAAATGATTCCATCTCTCATGGTTTATAATTTTATGTTTGGATCCACAGTTCAAGAGCTTCAAGAAATTCCAAACACATACAGTGTTCCCATTGCTCCAGTCACCCCTGCTGTTTAGTCTAGATTTTAAATAGTTGAATTCTTCCTCCACAGTGAGAAATGGGTCTCATCTATTCAGCAGAATGGATGGCAGAGGGTTGAAAAATTCTTGCCAATGACTATGTAAATAGTTTTGTTTTTTTTTTTCCCCTAATGCAGATGCATCTCCTGTTGATTTTATCTTGTTTATGCTTCTCCACAGGAGAGGACAGCAGATTGTTCTTCATTTCTTTATTTAATGATATTTATCATCTTAGTAACATGTACAGTTTTAGGCCAGCAGGATGTGAACTCTGTGAGCCAAAAACCAAGCACCAGGATAGGTCAATGATTTCCCTTAACTGCAGGCCCACCCTCTCAGCATGCAATCAAAGTTAGCCTTCCACTTGATGAGTCAGGTTAAGGGATAAAGGAAAACAGCTTTCTACCATCTTTAATTGTTGATTTATAAGAAAGATACTGTCTTAGCCCACATGGCAGCCTTGGTTGTCTGTTTTTAGTGATTTATTGTTATGGAAGGAAAAAAAAAAGAGTCCCACAGCTGCTAGTATTTCTTATCCTAGACTCTTATTGGCAAAATCAGTGCAACAATAATTGTGCAGAAGAGAATTAGACAAGTTCCAAATCTGAGGTCATCTTCTAATCAGCAATCATTCTTGCAACTTTAACAGAACTTGGAAGCCAGAGCCCACACTGGACCTCAAGGTCTCTAACTTCTGGCTGAACCTGTAGTCAGTTGTTTGTTTTAAAAGTAGCTGAAATGATTTTTTTAAAGTCAATAAGTACTTAGAAAAAATCTGTATTCAATGATATCTTTAAAGAGCATGTCTACTTAGCTGCCTCATGGGGATTGCTGCTCCTCAACCCATAATAACTAAGGAAGATGTTTTTGTTGGCTCTTTCATTAAAAATATATCTTGTTTGTGTTGACTAGAGAAAATGTTAAAAACAGATATTTCTGAACAAACAAAATGGTTGAGTCAGCTCTCTATAGCCAGAGAATGGATTTTCATCCTGAAAACAGGGGAATCTTCTATTCTTTACAGAAATAAGGATGTATCCCTGGGCTATCTGTTTGCCATGGGACCTGGACTTGGGCAAAGAGTAAACAATCTCAGCTGGTGATAATAATGGTGACATTTTTTTGTCCTTTGTTCTCAGGAAACCTAGACATTAGATGCCATGACAGGCAAGTGAATTGGATTAGAGTGGGGAGGGGGCAGGGTGTGCTGTATTAAGGCCAACCTCACTTTCTCCTCTGGAGCCATTTGGGTCCAGTGGCCAGATATGAAACAGGAGAATAGGAGATAGCCCTAGATGACAAAAAAAATCAGGGTTAAGTGACGCCCCCCAAACCACAGGCTAGTAAGTCTGAGACTGGATTTGAACTCAGTTCCTCCTGGTTTCAGCATTGACTTGCCCAAAGAGTAAACAAGCTACCCACCCAATGAATGATTTGGCCGACAGGTATTATAGAGACACACACATTCAGGGCCTTTTTAACACTTCAGCTTGGATGTGGGCTGGACTGGTTTTTGTCAGTATCACATAGAAATAGCCCAAGAACCCCATTTCCCCTGACATATATGCAATAAAAAGCTGGTAGGGTAACGAAACAGCTGTATTCAGAGATTTCATAGATATTGAAAAGGTCCTTTAACCCTTCAAATATCTTCCCCACTAATGACTGAAATAATGCCATTCCATAATGGTTACTTTTTTAAGGGTAAATATTAATCTCTTCCAGATACTTCTTTAAAATATAAATGCCAGGGGCAGTTAGGTGGCCCAGTAGATAAAGCACCAGCCCTGGAGTCAGGAGTACCTGGGTTCAAATCTGGTCTCAGACACTTAATAATTACCTAGCTATGTGGCCTTGGGCAAGCAACTTAACCCCATTTGCCTTGCAAAAAAAACCAAAACAAAACAACCTAAAATATAAATGCCCCATGGAAGGGGATACAATAAATCCTCAATTACATTCTATGAAATGAGTTTTATCAAAATTTACTCCTCAAGAGAAGGATCCTGTGGCAAAATTAGAATATTAAGTACCCAAAGTCAGGAGGAACTAAATAATGAAACAGGATATAAGAAATGGAAATTGTGTGAACCTGGGGGGTGGAGAAGTGGCATGAAAGAAGGAATTTGGAAAAAAAAAAAGAATCAGATTCCAAAGACAAATCATTGAATTCATAATTTTTTTATAACATTTCTAGGGACTAAATCTTTTCTCTCATTTATTGAAAAATTGACAAAGGAATATATCCTAAAAGTACAACTTCACGAAGAAGCAGAAGTAGAAACAGAAGAAGAAATAGAAGGAAAAGGACAAGAACAAGAACAAGAAGGAAGAGGAGGAGGAAGGTGGGAAGCACCTTGTCATTTCTGACAAGGTCACAAAGATGTAAGTATATCCTGAATCTTTGTTGTATACACTTTAAAATTTAATTCAAGTGTTACAACTAGAGGAGACTTAAGGATTCTCTGGCTTGTGTTCCTTATTTGACAGGGAAGGAAAGAAAAGTTCAGAGATACTGGGTGGTTTGCAAATGGTCACAAAGCTTGCTTAAACTCTTGGGGTTTATGAGATGGTGATAATGATCACAGTTCAGTGGAAAGAGCACCGCTTTTATAGACTGGAGACACTCTATCAAAGGCCTTCCTCTTGAGGAGAATGCTGTAGAAATAGACTAACTAACCCATTCAAGTTGCCTGGCTTGTAATTGCATGTTGATCCAAAATGACTACAATGAATGGAACTAAGACTAATCCAAAATAAAGAGTGTTATCTTATGACACCGAGCATCCACTCAGATACACAAATTAGGAGCTTTTCTGATAGCTATGTTTATGGTGCCAAGTTGGCAAGCCCTTGTTCTGTTGGGTTCTTTGAACCATCAGAGTGGAGATTTGGCAGTAGGAGAGCACTTTTTTGGTAAGTGGCAAGGGCTTTCAAGCTTTAAAGGAAAGTAGGGGCTCCAGTCAAATTTCAAGAAGATTCAGAGTATATGCAAGGCATTGTGGGGATACAAAAAAGCAAAACAACAAGCATTTATTAAATTCTTACTGTACAATAAGCATTGTACTAAGTGCTAGGAAAACAAGGAAAGGCAGAAGCAGTTCTTGCCCTCAAGGAGCTCACTTCTAATTGGGGAGATGACATGTCAATTAGTAGTTCTATACAAACTATATACAGAACCAATGAAAGATACTCTGTAAAAACAGGTACTAACAAGGCAGTGAGGGGAAGGGAGGCAGGGGAGATCTTTTACAGAAGATGGAATATGATCTGAGACTTGAAAAAAGCAAGGAAAACAGATGCCTATTATCACCAATATTATCCAATATTGTTAGAAATATTAGTTTTAGCAATAAGAGAAAAAAAGAAAATGAGGGAATTAGAATTGGGAATGAAGAAACAAAATGCTCATATTTTGCAGGTGATGATGGTATACCTAGAGAACCCAGAAACTTTAGCAAAGTTGCAAGATATAAAATAAACCCAAATAAATCCCCAGAATTTCTATATATTACTAAAAAGATGAAAGAGAAATGCCATTTACAATAACTTCAGACTACATAAAATATTTGGGAGTCTATCTGCCAATGCAGACTTGGAAACTCTATGAAAATAACTATAAAATACTCTTCACACAAATAAAATCAGATCTAAATAACTATGCAAGTATCAACTGTTCATGGTTAGGCTAAGCTAATGTAATAAAAATGACAATTTTACCTAAATTAAACTGCTTATTTAGTGCCATACCAATCAAAATTACCAAAAAATACTTTAGTGAGATAGAAAAAATATTAGCTAATTTATTAATTTCATATGAAGGGATTTAATGAAAAATGCAAAAGAAGTCAGTTTAGACATATCAGATCTAAAATTATATTAGAAAGTATCAGTTATCAAAACTGTCTGGTGCTGACTAAGAAATAGAATGGTGTATCAGTGAAACAGGTGCAGAAGAGACAGCAGGAAATGATTTATAGTAATCTGCTGTTTGACAAACACAAAGATTCCAGTGTCTGGTATAAAAACTGTTTGGAAAACTGGAAAATAGTATGACAGAAACTAAGCTTCATTAACATCTCACACTTCATACCAAAATAAGGTCAAAATGAGTATAGAATTTAGGCATAAAAGACAATATTATCAGCAAATCAGGAGAATAAGGAATAGTTTAGAGAACATTATAAAAAACAAACTGGATATTTTTTATTAAATCAAATTAAAAAGCTTTTGTACAAAAAACCCACTGTAACTAGATCAAAAGGAATGTACTAAATTGGGAAACAATTTTTACAACTAGTGTTTCTGAAAAAAAGTGTTTCTAAAATAAATAGAGAACTGAGTCAAATTTATTAAAAAAAAACCAAATAATTCCTCAATTGACAAATGGTCAAAGGATATACAAAGGTAATTTTCAGGTGAGGAAATCAAAGCTATCAAGAGTCATATGAAAAATTGCTCTAAATCATTACTGATTAAAGAAATGCAAATTGAAGCATCTCTGAGGTACCACCTCACACCTCTCAATTGGCCAATATGACCAGAAGGGCAATGATCAATGTTGGAAGGGATGCATTGTTGGTGAAGCTGTGAACTCATCCAACCTTTCTGGAGAGAAATTTGGAATTGTGCCCAAAGGACAACAAAAATGTGCATGTCCTTTGATCCAGCAATACCACGCCTGGGTCTACATACTGAAGAGATCATGAAAAGGGGTAAAAACATCACTTTTACAAAAATATTCATAGAAACTCTGTGGTAGCAAAGAATTGGAAATTAAGGGGATATCTATCAATTGGGGAATGGTTGAATAAATTGTAATTTATATATGTGATGGAACACTATTGTTTTATTAGAAATCAGGAGGGATGAGATTTCAGAAAAACTTGGAAAGATTCATAGCAATTGATGCTGAGTGAGATGAGCAGAACCAGAAGAACATTACACACACTAACAACAGTATGAGGTGATAATCAACCCTGATGGACTTGGTCATTCTATCAATGAAATAATTAGGGACAATTTTAGGGGATCTGTGGTGGAGAATACCTTCTGTATCTAGAGAAGGAACTGTGGAGTTTAAATGAAGACCAAAGAGAAATATCTTCAATTTTTAAAAGTTGTCATATTTATTACATAATTTTTCTGTCTCTAATGGTTTCTTTCTTCCTTTTGGATCTCTTGCTTCTCTCAACACATTCAATTTATATCTATGTGTATCATGGAAACAAATGTGAAGACTATATCAGAGTGCCTTATGTTGGGGGAGTGAGAAGGGGAGGGAGGGAGGGAGGAAATTCAAAATCTTGCCAAAAAATGATTGGTAGAAACTACCATTGTATGTAATTGGAAAAACAAATAAAATATTTATATAATTTTCTTTAAAAAGCCAAGAGATGGTGGTCCAGCTAATTTCTGAGCATGGAAGATCAAGGTGTGCTGCTTGTTCATTGTTGTTCAGTTATTTCAGTCATGTCTATCTTTTGGTGGTCTCATTTAGGGTTTTCTTGGCAAAGACACTAGAGTGGTTCATCATTTCCTTCTCCAGCTTATTTTTGCCTTTACTATATCTGCTTTGTCACTAGCTGCCCATTGCAAAGGAATAGAGTTGGGAAATGTACTATGAGTGATGAATCGAAAGTATAGTATAGGACAGAGAAGCTGATTAATAAAGTTTTTGGAAGGCAATAAATTGTAAGAAAACTGGAAAGGGGCAGATTGTGGAGGACTCCAATCACCATGCATTTAGAACAATAAATAGAATTAAAAGGACATTGAAAATCATTAGTCCAACTTCCTCATTTTACAGATGAGGAAGTTGATATCCAGATTTATTTAATGATTTGCTTAAGATCACATCAAGGCAAACCCCAAAAGATTTGAACCCAGGTCCTCTGACTTCAAAATTTATTCTTTACCTTTGGTCCTATGTTGTTTCCCTCACTTTATAGGGAGTACACTGGAAATGAGAACAAAGAACACTGGGTCTTAATCCCAGGTCTTCCTGCCTTGTTATGTGACCTTGGATAAGTCAAGCTCATGAGATGATAGGACTTAGATGATGAGACTTAGAAGTGAAAGGTATTTTATATCTCTGTGCCTCAGTCTTCCTATCTGAACTAAGAATAATAGTCATTGGGTATATTTAGGTGGTGTTTTATGGCTACAGAGGATTTAAAAAAACTCATATTTAAATATTTCTTCAAATATTTATCCCACAATAATCTTATAGGACTAAATGCTGTAAATAGCTTTTAACTTTATTTTACAAACACAGTTGGAAAATGTCAGATCCTGGATCTGAATCTAGTTTTGCTGACTACAAATCTAGTAGTCTTTCCATTACCTGATTACTTATCTTCTCATTTGATAATTGTACCAACTGTTCATAAGGTAACTAAAATAAATATCATAACGCACTATGTTTCAGTAGCTAAGTGACCAGCTGGGCCTGGAATCAAAAAGACTTGTCTTTCTGAATTCCAATCTGGCCTCAGTCACTTAACAGATATGTGACCCTGGACAAGTCATTTTACCCTGTTTGCCTCATTTCCTCATCTATAAAATGACTTGGAAAAGGAAATGGCAAACCACTCCAGTATCTTTGCCAAGAAAACTCAAACCAAGATCACAAAGATCCAGATATGACTGAAAAACAACAATAAAAATACCCCCCATGTTACAAATGAGAAAACCAAGACTCAGGGAAATTAGGATTTACCCACAGTCACATGGTAATTGAGGCAGCATTTGAATCCTGACCTCTAACACTAAATTCTGTTGTCTTTCCAAGATAAACATGACTCATCCCACCTCCATTGGAACACAGTGTGGATAAATGAGATCATAGATGTGACAATGTTTTGGAAAGAAGGTTGTTTGGCAGTACTCTTCATTTCCCCAGTCTGACTTCATTGGAAGGACTGATGAAGCATATATACAGAGATTTCCTAAATCGTTTTTTTTTCTAGAACCAGCAAAACATTGTACCTTATCTTTCCCTATTCCCCATCCTGGCTCCTGGCTTCTATGTACAGATGTCCCTGTAAACAAAATGAAACAAAACAATCAGTGTCATTGGTCTGAACTCTTTTTATGCAGCTCCAGATACCATTCACAGCCCTGGATCAGCTAAATTTGGAACTTTCTCTATTGAAATCTTTTCAAAACATTAGCTATATCTCAGAAAAAAAGGTCGTGCTGGGCAGTCTTATAACCCCAGGGATGCAGATGTGACCAGATAGACATGGAAATCTATTTTTGGCCCACCTATAGCTGTGGTATTGAGCATGTCCCCTATTTTATGATTTGGGAAGAGTATCAGAATTGGCTCTGGTTAAATTTGGATGGAAGGCCACCTGGGGATGCCAGATGCTACAGGTTTGAGTGATAATCTAGTGAGTAGAAAGAACTCTGTCCTACTCTGTCCTGGATTCTGGTCCTAGCTTTTCATAAATTCATTGTTTGATGTGTTTTCATCCTCCTCCTTTGTCAGATTAAAGAGTTAGACTGTGTTTCCAATGAAGAATACCACAGTTGTAGGATTTACAAACATCAAGCAATGAATTTATGGAAAAGCTAGGACTAGAATCCAGGTATTGTACGACAGAGCTCTTTCTACTACTTCTACTCTTTCAGTTAATGACTACAAAACAATTCCCCTTAGCAAAGTAGTAACCAGTGTTTATACTCTGGGGGCAGCCAGGTGGTAGAGTGGATAGAGCACTGGTCTTGGAGTTCGAATCCAAGCTCAGACACTTGTCACTTACTAGCTATGTGACATTTCAGTAAGTCACTTAATCCTGATTGCCTCAAATGCAGGGCCATCTCATCCTAATTCATGTCTGACCATTAGACTCAGATGACTCTGCAGGAGAGGGTGAGGCTGGTGACTTAGTACAGCCCCCCCCCACTCAAATCCAATTTATGTGCTTGTCATGGCATCACCTCGCCTCCCTGATGTCATGGGCTTCTTCTATAATGAAGTACAATCATCATCATCATCATTTTTATGCTCTGACATCTTAATTTCAACTATCATCTGACTTTACAAATTAAATACTATCCATTCTCCACACTCCTAAGGAAATGCAAAATGTATACAGATAAATAATAAATAGTAATTTGATAAATGGTTTGTTTGGAGAGGGTGCCAACTGAGCTGACTCTTTAAGGAAGAAAAGGATTCTAGAAACAGAGTTAAAGAAATGCATAGGCCAATACTAATGTGAAGGAACAGACCCTGGAGACACACTGTTGAGATTGGGGAATACCAAGGAGTCAAATTTATCTGAAATTTAGAGGAAAAAGAAGCCTGACCAGAGAGATTGGGACCAGATTGAAACCTAAATATTCTAGCCTAGAAGCAATGGAGAGCAGCTGTCATGACCTTTCTACCATAGAGTCCCTAAAGCAATAGATGCAGTGCCCCATGCAGAGTAGGAATTTAGTAAAGGCTTTCTGACTGATCAAATGATTTCAGGAAGACTGGTCCCTCTCTCAGGTTGAGCTTTTATGATACCAAAGGAAATTAGGCCTCCCTACTTGGACTTCTTCCCTATCACTAATTCCCAGATAAGTCTTCTACTGAAGACATCAGGCTATATATATATATATATATATTTTTCAGTATCCCCCTTGGCATCCAAAGTCAAAAAGGATTTCCATGCTCAAGGGCTTCTAAATGTGATGATTGCTCGAGCTACTCCTCCTTCAATCCTCTTGCACCATGTCTGAAATTTGGGGCTGACAAAATGATGAGAGAAAGGTCTGGGTTTCTGAATAGTCCACTCCTAAAATCAGTATTATAGAGGAGCAAGACTGTTTTAGGAAATTAACTTCATCTCTAATATATAAAGAGTCCACTAGTTCTCAGTTTCAGAACCTTGCTGACCATTACTAATCTGCTTTGAACTTAGAGAAAAGCTCTCCAAAGAACTTTAGACTGTCTCAAGCTGGTTGTAAAATTTCATTCAAACATTCTTTTCTCACTAATGTAGGGCTCTTGGGGCAATGGAGCCTCACTATCTCCCAATTGTAGAAATAATCAACCTTTTCTGCTCAAAACCTCACAGAAACATAGACTCATGGAAATCTATTAGACCTGTTGGGAAGGGAAATTCTGAGTGAATTTTGTTAAATGCTTGAAACGGAACAGAAGAAGTGCCTTTCTAGTAAACAGTCCTCAAAACTGTCCTGTATCAAATCAAAGGTGATTTTTTTTTCTGTAATCTTACTCCATATAGCTTATTCATAAATCCTATGAGTCACTCTGGGCTTAAAATTTTTTTATAGAAACACTCAGGTTATCATTGAAATATCAAATTTCTTTCATTCTTGAAGATAGGTGCTAGAAACTCCAAGCTGATAAATTAAACCCAGCAAAGCACAAACTAAGGAAAGTATATGGTGAAGGGCAAAGAGAGTTCTTAACCTGAAATCCATGAGCCCTGAAAGAATCTGTAAAATAGATTCCAAGGGATCCATGAAATTGGATGGGAAAATACTGTATCCTTATTTTCACTAATATTTGATTTATTTTGTAATCCTATGACTTTTTTTTAATTTTCTGCATTTAAAAACTATGAAAACGAGTCCATAGGCTTCACTAGATTGAAAAAGAAGTCCATGACAGAAAAAAAATTAACTAATTCCCATTTGTAAAGGGGAACCAACTGAGGCCTAGAGAAAGTTACTTTCCCAAAGTCACAACTAATCACTGAGAGAAAAGCAATAGAACACATCTTCTACTTCAGTGTCCTTTTCACCATAATACACTGCTATCTTGGAAAACATTGACTTGGGTATCAGAAGGCCTAAATGAAAATTAACTTGCTAGCTAGGTATCCTAAAGTAGAAGAGACAATGTTTTTTTCCTAGGATGTCAGCATGTAAAGGGGGCTGATAGCATTCATTATTCTTCTGCAGTTTAGAAATAAATATCTAGCTTAGTAACTAGATAGTAAGAATAATTAGTTAAAATACAAGCCAATAGATGGTATGTCTCTTATTTCACTTATGAGCAAGAATCCATGTAAGTTTCTCTGTGGCCTCCCTCACCCTTAAATACCTAATCCCTGTGAAAGAGCTGCTTCCCCAAGAATGACCTGATGGTTTCCTAGGTATTCTACAAGAGTCTTTTACTTTTCCTTGACTTCATTTCCCTTAGCTACAAACTGAGAGGACTAGACTAGATAGTCTCAATTCAAAAACCCATAATTCTATGAACTTCTGTCTATCTTGGCCTTATGCTACTTCAGTTCTACCACGTTCCTTCTCAGATATGTCAAAGTAAATAAAAAACATTTCTATTACATTTATCCATTAAATTAAATTTCTATCTATCTTCTATGAAAACTTAATTAAGAAAGGGTTAGAAGAAGAGAAAGGGCTTAGGTGGAGTTGGAGAAAGGATGAAGGAATGCTTGGGGGCAGAGTCCTTCCTAGAAGTGAGATGGGAAAACAAGGAATTTGATCAAGATGTGGCCAGTAGGTGGGGTTTGCTGAAGTACACATAGTAGAAATGTTTGTTGTTTAGCTGAGGAAACTAAGGTACAAGAAGCTTAAATGATTCACTGGTAGTATCTGAAGCAGGATTTGAACCCAAGCCTGCTTGATTCAAGTAGTGTCCCTAGTTTTTTCATCATACTACCTACTCCTTTGGGTATTAGAGTTAGGACTCCAACTCTCAGGCCACTACTACTTCTGTAGGATCACACTGATTTGAGAATTAGGAATGTATGGATGCCCCCACTTTGGCTTTTTCTATTTTTATAATATTTTTAAATTTTATTTATTTAAGGCAATGGGGTTAAGTGACTTGCTCAAGGCCACACAGCTAAGCAATTATTAAGTGTCTGAGGCTGGATTTGAATTCAGATACTCCTGACTCCAGGACCTGTGCTCTATCTACTGCTCCACCTAGCTGCTCCTCACTGACTTTTTCAAGCAACTTCTCCAAGATTTTTAGAAGCAAGGTGGCCTTTACAGATGTAGCACATAGAGGAATAATACTTTATCCAGGTTCATGTAAAGTTTTGTCAACCTTAAAACCCTAGAAAAATGACTGTTTTGCTGCTGCTATTGCTTGTTTAATTGATATTATTTTTTAAAGCCTGGATTGGAGTGGGGTCAAGTGGAGAAGATGATGTTAAGGGCAAGGAATTCCAGCTCTTGGAACACTGTTGATGGTCCTTGCCAAATGTTACACTTACAAAAGTAGGTACATGTGAAAAAAAATATGGCTTTTATATATCAAGTCAGACAACCTATCATATGTCCACTATGCCCCTCCTTTGGAGGGGCCCAACATATGTACAATCAGCCCTAGGGATATGGAGTAGAAATGCTATTTTTTGTATTCCTCCATGGAGACCCTTATCATGGTTTCAACTAGACTCTGTTACCCTGATAACATTTTAAATGTCATCTTTGACTTTTGGTGGGTTTCCACTAAGTGCCAGCCCATTCATTGGTCAAAGTAAAGCAAGAGACAGACTTTGGAGACAGTGACTGGTGTGTGGTTCTGGCCCACTTGCTTGATTAGAATATAAAGTTCATGTTTGTCTTTGAATTTCCAGTCAGTAGGACAGTGCTTGCCACTTAATAAATGACTGCAGATCAATTGATTATTCTACCTCCCTGCTCTCAGATTGATCTCATGGTTTATACCCCCTACCCCCAGCAGAGTAGTTTACAAATAGAGATCAATTCTTAATTAGAGAAATTCCAGCAAACAATTATAAACAATTCTTTGCCTGTAAGTGATATCATGGAATTCACACATGCTACCATCAAGGCCTGATGAAATAAGCTACCTTCATTGAGTATTTAAAAGAGTTATCTTCTGACCTTAAATGTCTTTCCCTGTAGCCAGATTTTCTCATCATAAGAGTCATTCCTTTAAGTTTTACAGTATTATTTCTAGGGAGGGGTGAGGCTGCTAGATGGCACAATGGATAGAGTGTTGGGGCTAGAGTCAGGAAGACTAATCTTTCAGAGTTCAAATTTGACCTCAGACACAACTACCTGTGTGACCCTGGTCAAATTCCTTAAACTTATTTGCCTCAGTCTCTTCATCTATAAAATGAGCTGAAGAAAGAAAATGGCAAATCACTCCAGTATCTTTGGACATAACTGAAACAAATAACAAAATCTACAGGCCCCTAGGGAAGAACAATGTATTAGCCAAGAAGTTAATTCACTCCCATTAACTCCATAGCATGGATTTAGTATATTCAATTAACTCAAAGCTAAGAGCTAGACTTTAAAAAGATGAGATTTTGGATAAAGGTATTTTATAGTAATATGTGGTCAGGAAAGATCTATAGTTGTCTCTGCCAGAACTGAACCTAGCACTTTTCTTGTCTAGAGCAATTCATTTGAGGTTGGGGAAGAAAGGGATCCCAGGAAACCATCAGGTCATTCTTGGGGAAGCAGCAATTTCACAGGGGTTAGTGTGAGAAAGGCCACAGACAAACTTACCTGGAGTCTTGCACATAAGTGAAAAAAAGAGACATACCATCTGTTGGTTTGTAATTTTAACTAATTATTCTTGCTATCTGGTTACTAAGATATTTATTTCTAACCTGCAAAAGAATAATGAATGCTATCAGCCCCCTTTACATGCAGACATCCTAAAAAAAAGACATTTTCTCTTCTACTTAAGGCACTGATCAAGGAAGAAACACTATTAGGGCAACCACCCTGAAGAGCACTAGGTACAGTAAAAGACAGGTGTAGGAGATTGAATGCAAATAGGATAAGGAGTTTCCTAAGACTAACATACCTTCCTTCATTATTTGGCCAACACCAAAAGTTACTATTCACTAGGACCTCAGAGTTGCTGGGGGGCTTTTCCCCTCTCAGGAGATACCAGCAGGCAAGAATGAGTAAGCCATCATCCAATAGAGATGAGCTTTTACAGGAGAGAGGAATGGAAAATGCCTAATGCTACTTAGGAAAAAAGACTGAAGCCCAGAGACATCTTTGGTTTTCACTTTATCTCTCAAATGCAGTAGATCTGACAGCCTAATTTGGTAATTAAGAGAAAAAAATGGCCCTTAATTCATTCTGAGGAGAACACTTCTTTCCCACTGACAGAATGAACCCCAAAAGGATCTGGAAGTGTGGATTAATGACTTCATTAAGAATATCCTTAACTTAGCATAGAAGGAAATACTACTGACTTTCAACATCTGGAAATGGAGCACAGCTGCTAGCGCACAAAGCAAAGCCATCCTTCTAGAGTTGAAGCCAGTAGCATTCTATATGGGGTGATTTTAGGAGATCCCAGTGAGGCCCCTACTCCCCTAAATACTCCCCCCCACCCCAAACGATCACCCAGGACTGAAATCTTGGCTCCAAAGGACATGTTTTTCATTCCACAAGCAGGCATAAAGATTATAATTTGAAAGTTCCTAGAAGAAACACAATGGCTTAACATTTGCACTGAGTAAAGGACTAAAAACAGATATTTCCTTGAAAATGTGTTGTTGTTGTTGTTGTTTTGGGGAAAAGCACATCCTAACAGAACTGCACTTGATACCTGAAAGTTTGGAGTGGAGGGAAGGAAGGGGCAAAAGACAGGGAAAGGCATATCTTGGGGAAACTTCCCTGAGGGGAATGAAATAGGATCTCTTTCAGTTCTAAATTCTATGGTCCAGTGTCATTTCTCACCAATAATATTTGCTCCTAGGGTACCACAAACTTCATCTAGAAATAAGTAACACAAAACATTGCTACAGGGGATCTGCAATGGGGGCAGGTGGAGAGGCATCACTCACCTGAGATATGGTCACCAGGGAAGGAAGCAGGCCACCTAGGAAATGACTGTTCTAACTCTAAACACATACATTTATTTATGTAGGTGTATGTATTATTTTTATTTTTTGGATTAGGTGCAAAGTTCTGTGCTAAAGGACTGCAAATACTTTTAGCTCTGGGGCATAGGACTCTCTATGCTCAGGTCCCTGGGCCAAAACTGTAGCCATTGTGCTCAATTTTTAGAAGGGTAATCTTCCTAAAAAAGTTGGAATGATAGGGGCTGCTAAGTGGCATAGTGGATAAAGCACCAGCCTTGGAGTCAGGAGTACCTGGGTTCAAATCCGGTCTCAGACACTTAATAATTACCTAGCTGTGTGGCCTTGGGCAAGCCACTGAACCCCATTTGCCTTGCAAAAACCTAAAAATAAATGTTGGAGTGACCCAAGAATTTGGAACCATTTTTGGCCAAACCCAAGAGGGCTTCAGGACCTGGAACCTGGAATCCTTTGAAATTGATATTAGATTGTAAATCCCTTATGAAAAGGAATTGTTTTATTCTTTGAACTGATATCCCCCCCTCAGCCTTATACATTGCCTCACTCATAGTTGGCTTTTGATAAATGCCTATTGATTGATTTATACAGTTATCTCTCATGCCTGGAACTCATGCCCCCCCACACACACACAGTCTCTCTCTGTCTATCTTTCTGTCTCTATCTCTGTATCTCTCTGTCTGTCTCTGTCTCTCTGTCTCTGTCTCCAGCTCTCTCTCTCTCCATCCTCCCTGTCCCTCTCCTCCCTCCCCTTCCCCTTCCCCTTCCCTCTCTCTCCTCGATTCTCTTCTTCCTTCTTCTCCTCTCTCTCCCCTCTCCTCTCTCCTCCCTCTCCCTCTCCCTCTGCCTCCCCCTCTCCCCCTCCCTCCCCCTCTCCCCCTCCCTCCCTCCCCCTGTCCCTCTCCCTCCCCCCTCCCTCCCCCTCTCTCCCTCTCCCTCCCCCTCTCCCCTCCTTCCCTCTCCCTCTCCCCCTCCCTCCCCCTCTCCCTCTCCCTCCCCCCTCCCTCCCCCTCTCCCTCCCCCCTCTCTCCCTCTCCCTCCCCCTCTCCCTCCCCCTCTCCCTCTCCCTCTCCCTCCCCCCTCTGCCTCCCCCTCCCCTCTCCCTCCCCCTCTCCCTCCCCCTCCCTCTCCCTCTCCCTCTCCCCCTCCTTCCCTCTCCCTCTCCCCCTCCCTCCCTCTCCCTCTCCCTCTCTCTCTCTCTCCCTCTCCCTCTCCCTCCCCCTCTCCCTCCCCCCCTCTGCCTCTCCCTCTCCCTCTCCCTCCCCCTCTCCCCCCCTCCTCCTTCTCCCTCTCCCTCTCCCTCTCCCTCTCCCTCTCCCTCTCCCTCTCCCTCTCCCTCTCCCTCTCCCTCTCCTCCCCCTCTCCCTCCCCCCTCTGCCTCTCCCTCTCCCTCCCCCCCTCTGCCTCTCCCTCTCCCTCCCCCCCTCTGCCTCTCCCTCTCCCTCTCCCTCTCCCTCTCCCTCTCCTCCCCCTCTCCCTCCCCCCCTCTGCCTCTCCCTCTCCCTCTCCCTCCCCCCCCTCTCCCTCTCCCTCTCCCTCTCTCCTCAGCTCCTCTCTGACTTCCCTGGCTTTCTTCAGATCTTACTCACTACTTGACTAAAGTTACTACTTTGGAATTTCTCCAACTGACTTCTCTACCTTGCCCCAGGAAGCTCTAGTTGGTATAAAATCACCCTCCTGCAAGATCATATCAGCCCTGGCTATTCCACCTTATCACTATGTTTTGCCTCTGACTGGAACATGAAGTTGTGAGCTCCTAAGCCACATCCAAGGAGAGAGCTCAGCCCAAACATCACCTCCTTTTCCACCTGGCTACACTTCTGTGAGAGTCTTCTCGGACTGACTTGCCCTCAGTGTCCTCACATCAGGTACCACCTTCCTATAAGAGTTCCCCTCTGTTTTTTAGTTTTCTTTGGGGTGTTGCATCCCTCATTAGAGGATAAGCTCATTGAGAGCATGGACTCAAATTCACTTTCTGTACCTGCATTGCTAGCATGTAGCACATGTCATTATAATAAATGTTTAGTAATTCTTGACAGTCACTGTCTTTTCCAATCCTCCTTAATCTTAGTGTCTGAGATCCTCACCCATTTATCTTGTCTATATTTTTATTATATATAATTGTTTCTATATTGCCGCTCCATTAGAATGTGGGCTTGATAGCAGGATCTGTTTTTCACCACATGTTTCATCCTGAGAGATTAATGCAATGCCTACTATCCAGTAGGCAATTAATAAATGTTAGCTGAGTTGACTTAACAACTGACTCTGAGAGATTCCTTTACAGGAATATGGTCTTTATGGAGGGGCTGCCAGATGTTGGATATTCATATCATGGAAAAATATAAACTTCCCATATTTTTAAATGCTATCTTAGGATAAAGATTGCCCTCATATTTTGAGTAGGATAAAGAAAATGGACCTCAAAAAGAGAGGTGTTTTACAATTTAGAGTTCCATTTACTAAATAAAAGGCTACTTCAATCCCAGACTCTGAAAGATTTCATTAGACTCAAGTTGAAAAGCAGACTAATCGGCAAATGTAAATTATGTTTATTGGAAGCTGCTGCTTAGATCTTGTCTGAAGGAAATCACTAACTGGAGAAACAGAACTTCTTGAGCTTGAAATATGTGAAGGGAAAAGGGCTGGTGGCGGTGGAGCCAAAATGGTGGAGAGAAAAGGGCTGATTGCAGTGGAGCCAATATGAACGAGGGAAAAGGACTGGTCCTAGGATCAGGATAGCACTAGATTTGAATTTCCTCTCTGAGGTTAATTTATTGTATGACTAACAAGTCACACAATCTCTTAGATCTCCAGTTTCCTATTCTGTTAAAAGAAAATCAGTCATATTTGCATTATGCATCTCCTAGGAGTATTGCAAGGAAAATACCTTGCAAACATTGACGTGCTATAAAAATGTGAACTTTTATTAAACTCCAGTGATATGGAAGATTCACTGATGCATGAGGTACTGTGTAGTTGCCATCTTCTTCCCCCTCTCCTAGCTAGTAGTTTTTCTCTCTTGACAGAAAGAAATCTTTGCTCCTAATTAAGGAGAGTGCCCTAATTTGTCTTGGAACCTAGGGGTTTGACTAATATGGAAATATGCTAAATACAATTGTATATGTACAACCTATATCAGATTACTCACTGCCATGGGAAGGGGAGACGAAAGGGAGGGTGGAACTCAAAAATTCATAAAAAGATGTGTCAAAACTATCTTTGCATGTAATTGAGAAAAATAAAATAAAATGACATTAAAAATGCACACATTCATCCCCACTACTAATTTGTAAATAGCATTCCCAAACCTTAAATGTCCTTTCCCTACCTCTCTTTATTTTCAAATTCTACTATAATGCCATGTTCCTCCCAAAGCAAGTGGCTTGGGTAGTCTTGGTACCTTTCATTGTGCCTCCAGAGCTTAACTAAATGGTTGACAAATAATAGGTGCTTAATAAAAGCTTGACCCTGACTTGATTTGACTTGGCAAGAGGAGTTGGTAGGTATTTATATAGTGAATTCCTTCCCCAAGTTTTAGCCAAAAGGCTTTGCTCTCCCACAATGGCAGAATTTTCTTAAATCATCTTGGAAATAATTGTGTTTGAATTTCACCAGAATGTATCTAATCTGGAAACTCATTTAAATGAAGTACACAATGAAGTTACCTAGTGAAAGCTTTGCTCTAGAAACCTTTGAGATTTTCTACCCATCTCAGCTGTCCACTTCCTCCTTTTAATCCCTACTATGCTGGAATTTAACAACTTTATCTTTCAAACTAAGCTCAGAAATCCCTCCCTTAAAAAACACTCAAATTCTTGGGTTATAAAATCTTCCCTATGAAGAGACCAAGTTATAATCAATAGGAAAAGATTTCTAGCAACAGTAAGAAATTAGGCAGAATCTATTAATGAATTTTCAAACAAGTTTTACTCAAAATAATCCACCAGAGCAGTCAGAAATGATCAAGAGTTGACTATAGGAGCATTCATTTCAAGGAGATATTAACATTTCTTTTGGAAAAATGGACTCTTTACTGAATTCTATTCAATCTTCATATCCATTCACCCATTCAACAAATTTTCAAAGAATACCCATTTTTTTGTCCCCAGCACTGTAGTCAGTACTATGGGAATACAAAGAAAAAACAGCTCTTATATTGGAGACTAGACTGTTGCTCATGAAAAGTTAAATAATACAATTTGCAACAAGTACCAAATGAATAATATAAACAACAAGTACCATAGGCATTCAAAGGAGAGCAGAGAATATGTTTCAGGAAAAATTTGAAGGAGGTGAACCCTGAAGTCCCTTTCAACCTTTTCAGAGACTCTAGAGAATCTCGTAATGAGGTTGTTTGGAATATTTTTTACAGAGGTTGAATAATGTGGGTAAGCCATGAAGGATATTTACTTAGTAAGGAGGGGTGAGGGTATTCCATGTGGTTGATGCAATAGAAGAAAAGTACACTGTTATAGAATGATCAAAAAGAAAACCCAACTGCCTGGAATGAAGGATTTATAAGTTTTGATCCTAGATTGAGACACTGAGGTCACATTGGGGAGACCCTTGAATGCTAAATTAGGAAGCCTAGCAATGAATGAATGAATTAATGAGCATTTATTAAGTACTTTTTAATACATTCTAAATATTGTGTTAAATGCAGGTAATAAAAATATAAACAAAGACAGTTCCTGCCCTCTAGGAATATTGTGGGCAATCTTTAAAGTCACTTACTTTTAGTTGAGGTTTGGTGTTGGAGCAAAATGAGGCATCAAAAGTTACTGAACAAGTAACAAAGGGAGAGATTTACTTTGCCCTAAACCAGCAAGGATATACAATAAGGATTCAGAAGCACTTAGACTCTCTGGCTGGGTTAATCAGTCACCAGGGTAGAGCAACCTACATGTTCTCAAGTGCCCACTTAAGTCTGAAAAGTAGTGACTAAATGAGCTAGGGAACTTTTATGATCCCTGATTAGGAAACTGCATCTGGAAAGCTGGGACCATATTGCATGGGGGAAGGAAGTTGTCTCAGGGTCAGAGAAGCTTCATCAAGAAACTTATGGTCCTTACATCCCAATAGAGGAAAACAACAAACAGGCTAGTGGAACCTAGGGAGAAGTATTTTAAACAGAAGAGTCAGAATCATGATAGGGTATAAGTCCTTACTAGGAATGGTAGTAATGATGTGATGGAAATGATGGGAATGATAGTGATGATGTGATGATGATAATGGTGAAGATTGCTTTTACAACTACTACTATTGCTGCTGCTGCTCCTCTTCCTACTCTTCTTCCTCCTCCTTCTCCTCCAACTATACCTATTACTATTACTACCATCATTACTACCACCACCACCAGCACTACCACGACCACTACTACTGCTGCTGCTGCTGCTGCTACTACTACTACTACTACTACTATTACCACTACCACTGCCACTACCACTACTGCTACTATTCTACTACTACTACTACTACTACTACTACTACTACTACTACTACTACTACTACTACTCCAACAGTTACTAATACTATTACTAGAAGCAGCAGTAGCAGTATATTATCATATCAACACTACCATTCCTAGGCAGGATTAGATAATAGACTCTATTCAAAGCACTCCTCTTCATCACTAACCCCATATTCTAATAACTCCTATTCCTGCCTATATTTAATCCAACCCAATTTTCCCATTACTTAGCCCATTCCACTGTATCTTTGGAACATTCACCCTATAGTCATTGAATTCTTCAGCTTCCTTGAACTTTTCATACAAATTCCTTTTACTTCTCTTTAATAGAAATCTGAATCTCTCTCCCACTAATGTTGTTGTTTCCCCTGATTCATAGAGTCAGGAGTAGATATGTACATACTTATTGGTCCCTACTGTCACTTTCAGAACATTTCCTAACCAACCAGTGACCTTTCCCCTTTCACGATCCCAATGATATACTTATGCCCCACTTTTTATCCTTTCTGTCATCTCTAAACTTTATTCTTCCAGCAATTTCAGTGACTTCTCCACTGCAATAACTGCCATCATCCTTGAGGACTTCAATATTCATGTTGACAACCTTTCTGACAAGTTGACTACACTATTTCCAATCCCTCTCTTTCCCACCCCACTTCAGCCACATTCTACCATTGTCACAATTTAGATTTCATCATCTCTTAGACTCAGAATCGCATCAGTTCTAAGGGAAATTCTACTCTTCGACCAAAATGGTTTGTTCTTCCACCTCTGCCACTGTCTCATTCTTGTGCAAACTGCTCTTCCACTTATCGTGATCTTTGATCTCTTTTTATAAAGTCCATCTATTCCAATCCATTTTCTCTGTTCTGGCTTCAGTTTTCTCCATGCTCAATTGTAACTCATAGCTTAACACATTAAACGATAACAGTTAAAGTCATTGTCTTCCATTTTTCTGGCTGTCCTTTGTTTCTTTAATGTGTATTCAGCACCCAAACCAAAAACAAAACTTGAGTTCATCCAGATATTGGTCTTTCCCTTTCCTCTTTACTGCGAATCTTGAAAAGTCTGTCTCAGTCAGAAGTTGACACTTTCGTCATAGACTACTCTCTCCTCAATTCCTTCCAACAGGTCCATTACCACTGAGTTTAAACAATTCTCTACAAAGTCATCTATGAGAGCCTCACCACTAAATCAAATGACCTCTCTTCACATCTCATCCTCCTCATCTCTCCAAAGATTTTATGTCTGGTTCCTCATACTTTACTCTCCCTGCTCTCAGTTTTCAAAGATTCCATTGTATCTTAGTTCTCCTACCTCTCTTAAAAGTTCCTCTGCTTCTTTCACTCTTTCTATTCATCCATAACGTCTTAAGAGCTTATGATGTGACAGTCACTGTACTGAATGCTAGAGATGACAAGAAAGGCAAAAACAGTTCTTACTTCCAAAGAGCTTACATCTTAAAAGAGGAAACAACATGTAGAGAGTTAACCAATAATAATCTCGGTGGGAATATATGTGCAGCTGGATGGTTTGGCAATGGTCTCCTGCAGAAGGGGGAGTTTAAGATAGAGATGATGGAGAACATCCCAATCTTGGGAGGCAGCCAATGAAACAGAAATGGACAGTCCTTTGACAAGAAAAGCAAGGAAA